>NC_132800.1:40572696-40767696 GCF_048594095.1 Paramormyrops kingsleyae | reverse complement strand
CGAATGTCTGTAAAATTTATATTTTGAAGAACTGCTGTTCGTACGCTAAAAGCTAAGATGATTTTGAATGAAATACATCCACAAACAAAGACAAAACCAAGAACTGACGTCAATGACCGGACTGGGGAAAACATACCTAATGCAGACAAATACAAAAGACTAATGACTACAACAAGAAACAACTGATCACATGGGGATTCCACACGGGCTTAACGAGGGGGCGTGGCACACGGAAGGAGCGGACGATCGGGGCATGACAGTGCTGTTGCTGCATGCATTTGCAACAATTTCTATACAACCTTCTTTGTTTAAAAGACACTGCACTACAGCTCGCGCTCTTTCTGCTATGTTTAGACTTCAGGCATCACAGTGATACGCCTCCCTCATCGCGCGCCTTGAAGTGGAAGACCCAACGAAGTTGACCAAAGCAGTGCCTATCTGTAATTTCACGTTCATTGTATATATATCATACTTTTCATTCAATATCATCTTAGCTTTTAGCGTACGAACAGCAGTTCTTCAAAATGTAAATTTTACAGACATTCGGTGTAAAGATAGAAATTGTTCATCATATAAACGACAAAGATAATAAAAAAAAAAAAAAAAAACTTTTTAGGCAGTTTTCAGCGTTCACTCGATCTGTTCACCAAGGGCGATACCATTAGCTTTCATTCCATATATTCCGGGTTTCATTGTATATATATCAGCTTTCATTCCATATATATCAGGTTTCATTGTGTATATATATCGACATTCATTCCATATATTCCGAGTTTCATTGTATATATATCAGGTTTCATTCCATATATATCAGGTTTCATTCCATATATTCCGAGTTTCATTGTATATATATCAGGTTTCATTCCATATATATCGGGTTTCATTATATATATATCAGGTTTCATTCCATATATATCGGGTTTCATTCCATATATTCCGAGTTTCATTGTATATATATCAGGTTTCATTCCATATATATCGGGTTTCATTATATATATATCGGGTTTCATTCCATATATTCCGAGTTTCATTGTATATATATCAGGTTTCATTCCATATATATCGGGTTTCATTATATATATATCGGGTTTCATTCCATATATTCCGAGTTTCATTGTATATATATCAGGTTTCATTCCATATATATCGGGTTTCATTATATATATATCGGGTTTCATTCCATATATTCCGAGTTTCATTGTATATATATCAGGTTTCATTCCATATATATCGGCTTTCATTCCATATATTCCGAGTTTCATTGTATATATATCAGGTTTCATTCCATATATATCGGGTTTCATTCCATATATTCCGAGTTTCATTGTATATATATCGGCTTTCATTCAATTTATTCCGAGTTTCATTATATATATATCGACATTCATTCCTTATATATATATGGGGTTTCATTCCATATATATCGGTTTTCATTATATATATATCGACTTTCATTCCATATATTCCGAGTTTCATTCCATATATATCAGGTTTCATTCCATATATTCCGAGTTTCATTCCATATATATCAGGTTTCATTCCATATATATATCGGGTTTCATTCCATATATATCAAAGATGATTAAATATTTCCTGTTTGGCTTGCCATAGTGTATATATATAGATATGTATATATATATAGATATGTATGTGTATGTATATATATATGTGTATATATGTATGTGTATGTATATATATATGTGTATATATGTATGTGTATGTATATATATATGTGTATATATGTATGTGTATGTATATATATATGTGTATATATGTATGTGTATATATACATATGTATGTATGTATATGTGTATATATATATGTATGTATGTATGTATGTACACACACACACACAAATTAAAATATAATATAGCTGATAGAAAGAGGTAATTCAGGTCCAGAGAGTAAAAGTCCAGCGTGTCTTAGTATCAGTGTCATCTGTCCTATCTCTCCCTTATCAGAAGATAAGACTGGTTTCTTCAGTGAGAGCTGGATTGTGTGACATGCAGTGATTTTTCTAGTGAAGTCTCTTGGCTTGTATAAGTCTGTGAGAAATATTCTGTCTCCATGACTCCCATGGCTCCTGTCTGTCATGATCAGTAGTCCTCCCTCCCCCTGGTGAGATTTCTCAACATCAGCTAAGATCAGACATCTATCTAATGTTTGAGTCACAATTGGTATTCCTCAGTTATTCAATATTATCTGTAATCCAGGTGTAATTGTGATGTAAATACAGTGGTTCCATTTTCAGTTATTACCAGCAGATGAGACTGAATTTGACACCTTTTCCCATTACCTCTGCTACCTAAGCTTGCTGTTTTGTCAGGGTCTATGTGGATCAACAGCGATGAAAGGAGCCTTCTTACTTGTGTATTTTGCATAACTTTGAAAGTCAGACATTACGCACTGTTCCTGACGTGTGGTGGAATTCTAGCGGTGAGGACTGGGCTAGACAAAATTTAACAATAGCATTCAGCATTGTCAAATGAAGCAAGAAATGTTAACGTTTTTTTTTGTATACACTAGCGGAGATTTACTGCTTGCAATTTTCTGTATTTTCGTGTGGAGACCCTTGTCTGTGAATTGCAAAATTGTGTTTTAAATGTATCTGTAGGTTATGCTGCAGTGCCTGTGATCGAAAGGTTGCTGGTTCAAATCCCAGGGTTGGCAGAGTGATTCCACTCTTGGGCCCTTGAGCGATGCCCTTAACCTCTAATTTCTCCGGGGACTGTCTGACACTGTTTCCACCAAAGAAATGTATGTCATTTTGGATAAAAATGTCTGCCAATTATATAAAGTGGAATTAATCAAGACTCATATTTTGCAACATCGTTACAAGTCGCTAGAAGAACGAGGGAATGCTACCTTAGCACATGATGCTCAGCCCTGAAGAGCATAATTATTTTTTCATAATTAGGTATCTACAGTTAAGTTAACAACACCCTTGATTAATTCCCTAAAGTAATAGTAATTGTTTGTCCCAAGTCTGAGGGCATTTGCAATTTATTTATTAAGAAGGTGTTGTGGACCCCTGTGAAATAATCCTGCCTCCGATTCTGTCAGGTGATTCTGTATGCATAGCTACCCCCCAGCGTCACATAGTGACCTGGCCACTGTTCTACAAGAGGAATGGCTGAAAATTCCTCTGGCCACTGTGCAGGACTTGAATCTGTCAGTCCCAATACAAACTGATGCTGTATTGGCTGCAAAAGGAGGCTGTACACTATAATAAAAAAATTATTGTGGTCTAAAACCAGGTATTACAGTTTCATCGTCCAGCCCCTATAAGTTTGTTGTAAAAGCAAAGTGGCATAAAATGAACATTCGTAAAGCAGCAGATACCTGTACGCTCCTCTATTTACGAACGAATTACTTTCCGGACGGCCGTTCGTAACTTGAAATGTTCATAAGTAGAAGAGTGTCTCTATATGCAAAAAAGCAAATGTCAACTTGCAATGAAAATTCTAAACTTGTATCTGAACATTAGAAACTGACAGTTTTTTTAAAAAAGGGGGGGGTTTTATGGGAAAACAGCTACCTAACTAACATGAGGAGGTCTGTAAGATGTCTGCCTTTTCAGTCACAGTTAGTAGAAGGCTGAGGGTTGGGAGACGCTCTGAATTGGTGATTGGTCCATTATTTGTTTAAATGGTGCTGTAACAGCACAGTAACACTACTTTCACCAGTACTATGTGTCCTTACCTTCACTGTGAGGGTCCACATGGCGAAGTTGGCTCAGTGGTTTCTTGTCTTTATAATGTGATGTTCTGAGTTCTGACAGGGCCACACTTATTTTGCTTTTTTTCTTGATCCCTTGTAAATAATGAGTTATCGTTCTTTCTAAGAGATTTTCCTGCGAATACAGAACAACATTGGTCCTGTGTGCTGACTTAGGGTTGGCTGGTCTTCAGGAAGCGGTGAAGGTGATTGGATGCCTCTGTGGTATCCCTGTCTCCACCTGCCACATGACTGGCCTCTCCAAGTCCAACTGTATCAAAGCAGTGTCCTCCACAGGGCTTCCCGGCTGTATTTGCACCCTGTGGTGATTCTTGTCCCCCTTCTGCATGCTTTCAGGAATGTAAGTTTCAAGGGGGACCAGGAAAGGTTCTTGTTAATCTTCCAATGTGTGAGCAGCCAGACCAAAGTCTTAATTTCTGATGTAGACGCTTGCTAAGTGTCTCCAAACGCAGGAGCCTACTCTTGCCTCTATCAAAATATCACAATAATGCAAGACAAAGATGTGCATTGGATTTTTGGTTTAGATATTCTGAATTTGTATATTTATTCCAGGGGTGCCCAACCCAGTGTTCCCATGTCGATTGCGAGATGATTAATGGATAAGGCTTTATTTCATTGGTGGTCAGCTGGTGGTCAACCTCTCTTTGTAAAATTATTACTGCAAAAAAAAAAAAAAAGGTTGGGCACCGCTGGCTTTACATTTGATTTTATTTCTCCAAAAAAAAGATGCATTAGGCATTGACAGCAACAGGGCCTCAGGGTCTGGATGCTTCTTGATTTTGAGGACCTCCTCATGACCTCGCTAATGGCGCTCTACTTTTTGCACAATCCATTGAGGCTAGCCACTTCCTGAATGGTGCGATGCTGCTGGACACATGGACTTAAGCAAGGTTGTGGAGTCGCACAGGGCAGTGTGGTGAGGAGGAGGAGACTGGGGTGAGTTTTTGAAACAATTTATTGTATAAGTGTGTGAGTGTCAGCAATGTAAAGTAAAGAACAAATAGTGCATACAATGCAGTTTGCGCTTTTGTGGGTTGAGTCTGAAATCATTTACGTATACAGTAAGTACTCAATTTTATTAGAAGCCTTCCATCTGGCCCTAAATGTAGTAAATACTGTACACTCCTGCCAAAAAGTTACGACCACCTCCACGTGAAGTGACTATCTTGTAAAAACTGTTTGTGTCAAGATCTGGGATTTATTAGAGGGTAACCTAACATTCACTACTCATCGTCAACATGTTGAATGCAGAAGAAATGGACAGGGATAAAGATCTGAGTGACTTTGACAAGGACAAAATCATTATGGCCGAATGAGTGGTCGGGGCATCTCTGAGATGATGGGGCCTGTGGTGAGCTCAGCGTCGGCCCTGGGGAGTACCTGCTAGGAGGGATAAAGCATGAACTGCTAACAGGGTTTGGGTGGTCAACAACGAAGACATATGAGCCAAGTTAAAAACTCAATGAAAAAAATATTTTCATTCAAAAGGTATTTATGCTTAGATTTGTACAGATACAGCACTTCCTCCTTTATCTTGACACAAATTTCTGAGCAAGCGATGGAATGTTGCTTTGGACGAAAGCATCCCCTACCTGAATGTAGTAGCGGTAGTAATAATATGCTTCTTTACAGAGCATTTATAAAAACTTCCACAAATGTCAACTTTCCCATATAATTAGTCAGAGTCACGTCTTTTGAATAAATCACTGTGGTTTCTTATGTAACAGCTTTTGTTCTTTCTGGTCCTGCTTGACCTAATGTGTTGAAAGGTTTCAATTCTGCTTCCTTAATCAGAGGTTGTCTGAGCTGTGACTAAAGGCATGTTCTGCTGTCCCTGCTGAGCTCCCCAGCACACCATAGCACACTCTGCGCCTCAGGGAGGCTTTTTCATTACAAATACAGTATTAAATTCAGCACCCTGTTCAAATTCTTTGTTTTGAAAAATAAAAATTTGATTTATTGAATGAACATGGCGCACGGTGGGTAAGGGTCTTGTGAGTATTGATACTTTTATTACAAATGGGGTCTTTGGCCCCATTTGTTTTTAATGGCAGCCTCTGTGAATGAATGTGTTGCTGCCTTGTCATGACCAGCAGGATGAGTACTGTCAAATATCTCTTCTTTTCTAGGTGCATTATCATAGTTTGGACCGCAGGGGGAAGTAAAACACATGAATGCCTTTCTTGGATTTGTCTCTGTTTCCGTTGAAATTAATTTGGTATGTAAACACCCCCAAATTCAATTTTCTCTACTTTCTCACCAGGGGGAGCTATTTCATGTAAATATTGACAAACCTCTGCACTAGAAACGCCAAAATGGGCCCAGCCTTCAGTGTCACAATTGTACGCAGAATATTCTGTTTAATTTTGGAAAACTCTTTCTGTAAATCAGATTTACTGACAGCCAGTCAGACAATCAGACAGGCCTTTGTAGACTAGTGAGTTAAACTATGCCAGATCTTTCCTGAAAGCATACGTCATATGTCAGGGGTTCCCAACTATTTTTTCCCAAGGGCCGAATTCCATTAGCAACACAAAGGCAAGGTCCACTGCAACTAAAGTGCAGACAGTAAACTACACCAACCAAGAGGACCTCCCACTGATTTGCCGACTGGAGAGGTGATGGATTGGATGCAGGCCGGAGTCAGCCAGTTGGTGACCGCTGCTGTATATAAATGCAAGTATGTTGCTTTTCCCTGGATGGGGTATACGTATGGTTTGGGACTGCTTTGCAGCCACCACAGACCCTTTCTGGTTAGTACGAGAAAGTGATAGGTATGATATGAATAATGTTAACAATCTAATGGCAGACTCTAAGCAGCGGCAAATGATTTGCATTAAATCTTTGCCACTTGTGTGATCTGCTGCTCATTTTCCTGAACAAATTATATGTTATCAAACCTAATTTGTATATGGAGTCCCTCTCGTGACATATACGCCTACCAATAAAAATAATATATTTCATGACCACATTTAAATATATTGTGGGAACGAATTAGTAAAACGTGTCCACAATATAACAAAAATGAGGGTACGAATTACTAAAACGTGGCCGCGATTTATCTAAAATGAGGGAATTTGGTAAAGCGCCCTATCTCTCGATGTTCTGCAGAAGAACCGCTCGCTGATAATTCCTTGCATTGCAAAATTTTAAGAATGTGTTTGTAGTTCCTTCCAACCTATGCTTGCCACTTGCAATCTGATAAAATACTGGGTCTTCCCTCACGATAAAATCTGAATTATGCAGGCGGCGTGGAGGAGTGTCGAACATCAAATACTGCACAGATAGCACTGCATATTGGTTCAAGACAGGACACCGCATTTTGTTTTTCAATTTGGGGCGATCCCATAAAATACGGGATGGGCGGCAGCTATATTCCAATGTTAAAATTAATCTCAACACCTCAGTTAAACTATCTGGCCATTCCAGCAGATGTATAGTGGCCTAAGTGAAACTCATGCATTAGGTTACGTAGTGAAATGTGACCACGATTTAACTAAAACGCTTTCCGGAAGTAACTTGTCGCTTCCGAGGGTAACGCCTCTTGTGTTGCATGAACAAAACCAAAATAAAATGTGTGTTACCCGTTTTTTTCCTTTTTTTAATTTGAGCACAAAATCGGAAATGACATAGTCCTAATCCGTTTTCGCATATTGGTTTTGGAAACTAATATTGAAAAAACAAGTGTTTTTGACTTTCGGTTTTATTTAGAAAAAGAATGAATGATACACGGATTCTTTTTTCGAAAAGGCTTCTCCGGTATATTCATGGAGGAAACCCGTGTATTTGAGGAATGTCAGTGGTTCAGCAGTTTTATTCTTACAAAATCAGTTTATTTCAGAAAACAATACATATACTGTATATAGGAGAGGGTGCACACAGTAGAAAGAACGTGAAATGGGTGACCAAGGTGACTCTGCTGAATTGGACATCTGGGCTTCATTCTGCAGAGCCCTTGATTCTAGATGAGCTGGATTTTTCAATTCCTGATTTCCCAATTAAGTAGCTGGACTCGTTCAATAGGGATCTGGTCCTGTTTTATCCCGGGTTAACCGCACCACAGAAATGCATGAGGCTTTGAAGTCCGCTCCCAACATAATTCTGGTAAGACCAGTGATTATGTAATTCATTTAATGGGTCTATACATTATTGCTGTAGATCATGTACATCAATACAGATAAATACATTTATGCAGGCTACATAAATTGACTCATGAATAGGCAATATTCAAAAGCAGGACAGATCAATCCATACCCTTTGAATGTAGACTGCCTCAGTCCAGGACTGAAGGAGTTTAGGCCCCTTTAACACACAACCCACTAAAATATTAGTATTAGTAGAAATAGTGCATATCGGAAGTTAAGCATCATTTAAATATCCTTTTTTAAAAACACTGATAATACACAGAAGGAAATGGGATATAATGCATCGGAATAACTGATCAACTGTAATGTGATTGTCCAGTGAAATCTGTACTTCCTGTGTGCATCCATAAATGGTAATGCATAGTGTTAATTTGCTAACATGTCAGATGCTGTAGTTTCTTTTTTGCCTTTTTCCTTTTTTGGGGGGGCTGTATCTGCTTCCGGTAACTTTTATTCTCATTGTTCAAAGAGGGTATTGGATATTCTTTCATACCCCCAGTTTAGAAACATAAAAATGATAGACAAGGTTTTCTACAGAAATTATTATGCTGCCTTTTACTTCTGGAAAACGACAGAGAGAACATGTCCAGTATGACTAAAGCTTAATGGCCTGCTGCTTCAGACACCGTGCAGACTAGGGACTCTGTGGACGGGGCCTAGTCGCCGTCCACGGCCATGATGTGCACAAAGAGTCTGGCTGAGGGAATGAAGTCGCCGCAGTTGTTGAGCAGGGGCACGTGTCTGTATCCTGTGGGTAAAGGAGAAAGCTTTGTTAATGTGCTTGCCATCTGGACTTTGGCCGGCCGTGAAAGACGCCAGCAGGTCGACGTTAAGTTTCAGGACAGGCCTCACTGCAACAATGCAGAGAGAAGCGTGACCTCACCGGATAGTGTGACCAGTCTCACTACTACTTCTTTACGATTCCTTTCATTCAATTAGATAATTCTGGCTAATGTACAATGTTTGCTACTGGGTATTCTCTCAAGTAATCCTCATGTGATACTACCTGCTAATGGCTAAAAAAATGTGCCGCCTTCAAATACAGAGCAAGTCTAAGATCGTCGCTGATAGTCCTGCAGCTGGCAGGCCTGCTGATCTTTCTGCGACCACATGGAAGGGAAATTCAAGAGCCCAGCACAGATATCCCTAAGGGCTCCCTTTTTCTTTGAAGGTCTCATACTTTGAGTTTCCCCAAACGTGACACCGTTTTCACCCTAAGGAAAGTAACATTGCCCTGAACTTATTATTTTTTTAAAAGTGTCTTCAATGTCCATGTTGACACAGAGCACAAAGGCTGGTCTGATTGGTGGAGCTATTTTTAAGTCAGACTTCTGTGGAAGAAAACACTTGGATTCTGCTTTGTTGGGCATCTGGGTGTAGCCCCTACTGAAAGGCTGGGAGAAGAGTAAGGAGTGCCATCATAAGTGAGCAAAACATACTTAAAAAAAAAAAAAAAAAACAACACGTAAGATGGATTTTTTTTGGAGCCTGAACCATGAGTACAATGTTGTCAGACTGATAAATTCTCAAATATCCAAAACATTCCTCTTCGTTTTCTGCTGTCTTTTCCCTATTAAGCAAAAGACAAAGTTTACAAATTTCCAAATATGGTTCTGGCCAACTGAAATCATGTATTCCGTGTTGACAGACTGCGGGCAAAGAGATCACATTTCAGGTGGAGGTAGGGCAGGTCTGCAAGCCCAGAGGACGACTCACCATTCTGTAAACTGGAGAAGGGCACGGTGTACTGTCCAATGAGGTCGTTCTGAGTGACAGCATCATAGTCCTCTACCACAAAGCGCACCAGGGCCAGTTCAGGCACACAAATCTCAAACTGGAAGTTCTCGTTCCACATGGGGGAGAAACCTGATATGGAATGGGGGAGACAAAGCAACAGTCACTGTCTATGGGTGTTTAGCACGATTCTGGCATGATTCATTCTGGGCTTTTCCTAACAACCCCGTATTTTCGCACAGGCCAGAACACACAGGCTCCCAGTAGGGGAACAGAAAGGAGGAAGAAGATGACTACCATTGTTGTCGATGTGGTGCGTCTGTTTGCTGGCCAAATCCTGCTGCACACCATAGATCTCCACCTTCACAAGGGGGTCAACGATGGATGACTCCTTCTTGCTGAGCTTGGGCAACTGCTGAGCTGAGATGATCTGATGAGACATACATATCCATGACTTCACCACTAGCACAGACTTTAGAATTGATAAACAACTGGGGGAACAGCCATAGGATTATGGCTCCACCCTTTTGTGGTAAAATGGTGGTTTGATGTTTGGGGAGGGTGGTAATACATGGAACCCTGTTTGCCTGTGAGAAAGTCAACACTAACTTGAGGGCCTGAAGGTACTGGCTTGACCAAACAAGCATTAGGGGAGCCTGATGTGGTCACCCACCATGACATGGAGGGTCTTGTGCTGCAGCCAGGGTCCCCTTGTGAGCGTGATGGGATCGAACTCTGTTGCTTCGTCCTGCAGGAAGGCTGGTTTAAGGATGTAGCCAGTCTTTCCATTGGGCAAGAACAACCCTTGGTTAAGGTCCATCTCAGCAGAGGGTGTCTGGAAGTTTAAGGCCACTGCAGACCAAGAGAAAAGATGAGGCAACTTAATGAGTATCATGGATAAATAAGCAATGAAGTCTTTTGCTCAGTAGAAGTGCCTGAAAGAGGGTGGAAATCAGTTTTAAGGAGAGTTTGAGGCCAGGTACCTATCTGGCAGCCAGCGGTCCACAGAGGGACGGGGTTATAGTTGGAGGAGTCAGTTCTTGAGCCTGCTGGATAGACTCTGCTGAGCTTGTTCACATTGTGGTGAATGAATTCATTTGCTGGAATGATATGGAGAACATCTCAATCAAACCGTTAGGAGACCAAGGAATTATCATTAAATGCCATGTACTGTTCATGCTGTCGGTGATACCATCAAGTTCCTCTGGCACACCCTGGTGTTGCCAAGCGTCCTTTTGGATGCACTACCTGAATCTACAGCCAGCTTCTCAGCTTTGCTCTCCTTGAAGGAGCACATCTCATAAAAAGCCTGGTTGTCCCTTGTATGGTCGAACCCGTGGAAATGCACGCTCTTGCAATAGATGACAAGATCTGAGAGTTCCTTTGCCAGCTTCAGCTTAGATTCCTGCAAATTGAATGAACGGGGCATGTTGGGTATTTTGGAACCCCGACCCTAACCCTACCCTTCGATCCTTCCTGCTCAGACCTTGAGGTATCAGCTCACCTTCTCTTTCTTCTCTTCGTCTGTCAGTATGTCTGCGGCTTCGTCATCCTCAGACACTGTTTCCTCGCCTGCTGCATTACCAGCAAAAGCGTCCTCCAAGCTGTTCAGCTTCTTCCCCTTTATCAGGAAGCGGCCCTTCAGCTCCTAGTGGGTCACATGGTTGCTCACACAGTACCTCTTAAAGGGGAGGGTCGTTATCTCTCAGCAACCTGTATGCTACGACGGAGCCGACCGATTCAGTTTTTTTTTTAACAGGCCCCCATTTCATATCCTATTAATACCTGAATATGTATCTGTCAGCTGCAACATGAATGAAAATATATAACATCCTTGCTTCTGAATGTTTAGTCCATTCACGCTGTGTCTTGTAAAATGTCTCAGAAGGCGCAAACTTTTCATAATATGATGCCTGTTACAGGCCTTAACGCCATGCGAGTCTGACAGAACGCCACAGCTCTTGTTCAAGAGGGCAGGAAGCCCCTGGATCACATACAACCCTTCTCCTTCTCCACCCATGGCTATAGCAGGGGTAAGATTTTTTTTCTTTTTTTTTATCTGCTAGGCCAGGTCACAGCCATTTAACCTGTGTCTGTCATGTCTGACTTTTGCAACAAATTGGAAAAATACGCCGTATAGTCTGCTCATGATAAAAAATAGATAAAAAATAGCCTCTCAGTGGAAACAAGTAAAGTCCTGAGCTCCACAAAGTGAATGCGAGGTATGTAAACAGGGTCCAAGCAAAGTGGGCGTGAGTTTATTGCGTAGGACACAGATAAACAAAACTACACTCGGCCGGCGGCCAGCTGGAGGTTGGTAGACTATTATGCAATGTATAATTACAAATTCTTTGCAGTCAAAACATGATCATAGTTATTATGAGTTATATTTGGATAAACAGTCAAAAGTAGCTCCCTACGCATCTTTGATGTGACACTGCACACCTTACTATTCTCTCCTAGCTGACAACATTCTGCCCTAGTTGGTGCATTTTCTTTAAGGTGGGGGTCAGCTGACAAGCTTCCTGGCACTGATGTCGTTCCAGAAACTTCTCCCTGATGTCAGTAGATACCATGCTGCCAGAATGTGGTGCTGCGATATCCCTGGGATTATATTATATATGTCAGAAATCATGTCTGGACACAACATGCATTTCAACTCGAGGGGGAATTCAGAAAAGTCACGCATTCGCCACTTGTCCAACGGAGACGGAACAAATTTCAGCACTAAGTGGCCGAAAAGAAAACAAGTTGTATGAATTCCACAAATTCCTTCTGGGTGATTCCAGAAAACCCCCTCCTATCCAAACTGTGGGCACCCTGCCCTAAACTCACTGCCCTCTCTGTCCACCCTCTAGGTTGCTTTCAGTAAATACCACAAATAGACGCCTGGTGTTCGGCTGCACGCGCAGCGCCTTCCAGCGAGGCCAACAGACCCCACTTTGTGGTGATGGTCCAAAAGGATGTTTGGTCTGAGACATTAACCTGCAAAGCGGGGTGAGGAAAATTCTGCCTGGTATTATTCAGTGAAATAGGCATATTTATCTTCATCGTCTGTAATTGTTTCTTGTTTAAACCTGTATCTCTCTAGTTATACCCCCCCCCCCCCCCCCAAAAAAGAAAACCCACCTCTGTCATGGATTTATCAGGGAAGGTGCCTTAAAGGCGGGTCTGGATAGCTGATAGCAATGTTAGGGAATGGTACCTTGATTGAAGAGCAAGTGGCAGGTTTTAACTGAAGTTACACCAGTAGACCTAAAGGTGGCAGTATTTAACGGGAGCAAAAAATCAACCATCTATACATTCCCATGATGACTTCGCCTACCCCATCTTAACTCCCAAATGCACCCTTGCTCAAGGGCCCAATGGCAGCATCAGTCTGCCGGTCCTGTGATTTGAACCGGTGACCTTCCAATCTCAGGCATGGAGTCCCATCACGCTAAGCTACACACCTATCCTATCCTATCCAAATCCTATCCAAAGCCATTTGTTAAGAATGTAACAGGTAAATTATGTGAATCAAGACTTTTTATGACTTAAAGGCGAGGCTCACCTCCATGGTCTCGGTCACTAAACGTGCTTGAAAACTACTCACCTCTAGTGCTGGGAAGGTGGTGGGAACCTGGTCTCCCAGAGGTTTGGTGAGCAGAGCGTCACCTAGAATGGAAGTCAAGTGTTCGGCCATGATCTTCTGTTGTTCCATGCTGCAGTGGTTCTCCAGGGACAGGATTACCGGATACTCGGAAGTCTGTGAGTAGAGGGGATTCATGCACCGGATGCACTCTTGCATATTATTGTTGCAAATGTTTTCCCCCTAATAAATAATTTCATGTCAGGAAGTATTTCCTATTATCAAAGCTTCCATGTTTTGATAGGGTACCTTGAATGCATATTCTTTAATAGCTTTGATGACATCTTTGAAGAGGATCTTGCTGGTGAGCGTATATCCGTGGTAAATAACAGGCTCGCCTTCGCTGCCATCCCAGCAGTCCAACTCCAAGCAACGGCAGCTCTTTGTCAGAGCCCTGAGGACCACGCCGCATGTGAGGCTATTGTTTGGCAGAGATGCACACCGCGCAAGGCAGGATTTCCTAACCAGTTAGGCTTCTACGTGCACATTTAAATTTATATTACTGTATAGACGCTTTTGTCCAAAAAAAAAAAAGTGCAAGGGAAGTAAGTGGCACATTACGACGCGCTGTCAAGGACATATGCATAAATGCAGATAGGGTGAGCTTCAAACGAATGCCCAGGCAGTAGTGTACGCAGTATTGGAGCAACAGCTACACTAGAAAGACAGTGCAACATTAAGAACATTTGAGGTGTATGTAGTTGTATTAGGCTAATAGAAGTAGTAATGTAACAGGTTGACATCACAATGTAATTATAACAATAAAGGAAACCGAAGTCTGCGGGTAGCTTGAGGTTTCTTGGCGATTAGTTTACCGTATGTAGGCTTCTGTGCTGCTGGGACCTTTGAGCTGGTCTTCCATTAGGTAGGTGTTGTGGGAAGAGGAGATGAAGTAATGGCTCAGGGGTCTGGTCATGTCCTGGTAAACATCCTTGTGGGCAGGGTTTAAGATCATACCCTCCGGCTGGTTCAAGTACATCAAGAATCCATCTTTGGTCATGTGTTGCTTCTCTTTAGCTGAAAGGCCCGGAAGAGAAATGTGTCAAATGAACAGGTGTAATTATAGCAGCCCAGAACCATATAAATAATGTCAACAAGTATATGCAAACATTTTAACTACCTTGTCGGCTGATTGATATTTTTTTTCCTTTATACAGAAAGCTTAATTTAACTACTAAATGAAGCTAACCCATCAGTCCTCACCTATGTCATCAACCTCATACTTCTCTATGAGTTTCTGGGCATCTTCTAGGGAGACAGATTCTCGTTGCTCTTGAAGCAGGAAGTGAAGAAGGTCCCTGGCACTCATCTGGCCTCCTGTCTGGGCATACTTCCCGTAAATGACATCTATCTCCTCCCGGGAGGTCAGTAGCTTGTAGAAATCTTCGATTTCAGAACCCTCCAGGTATCCAGACTTGGATTTGTCACATTTCTGCACAACAAGACTTCAGATTTAGATTCTAGTGGTGGGTTGTTATTGACATACCTTCATTCTACATTTTTTCCATTGAGACTATTATCATTTAGTGTTGTAAATCTATTCTGGTTTGGGGCTTTTTGTTGCATGACACTTCATGATAGAGGGGCTGCAGATCACCCCACAAGTCAGTTGAAAGCAAAAGGAAAACCAAAAAGCGTGGCTTCTCTAAGCGGCTTTCAAAGGTCACTGTGTATCCGTACCTCGAAAAGCATTTCTGCATAGGCGTCATCAACCTCAATGTTGATTTCAAGCAAGAAACGCTTCAGCTCCTTCAGGCTCATCTTGTTGTCAGAGTTCTGGTCTGCCTTGCGCATGCAATTGAAGATCCAGCTGAAATTCTGATGTAAGGACAATGCACGTGGTATGGATGTGAAACCTGAGCTATTTGTTCATCAAACGGCACCCTTTAAGTATGTGGAGCTGATCATCTGGTTCGTCTTTAGTTCACATTGTTTTTTATACTTTCACCCGCCTTTTTAGGGAACAGCTTGAGACCAGTAAACTCCAAGGTACCTGGAATTCTCTCCCTGGTATCAGCCCTTCCATTCAACCCGCCTTCCACTTTGAATACCAAAGGATACTGCTCAGTCTGCTGCTGCGAGTTGAGGTTGCGCACATTGTTGATGACCTTCTCCAGGCTGTTCACCCACTTGGTAGCCTCCTCCTCAGTGCCTGCCACGAGGTCCAGGTTCTTTCGACGACCCTTGAAGATGATCGAGAAGCAGCGGTCCTCAGCAAGCTCTTCCGTGTACTTCTGGAGCTCCTCGGTACGCCGCCCAGGCCGCACCTCTGCGATATCGTCGATGGAGACTGTGAAGTGGAAGAGGGCGTGATCCAGCAGTGAGTACCAAAGAGGAGGACAGCAAGACCTTTATATACCTCAGAAACTCATAACCAAGTGTGACCTTCCTCAAAAATTTTTATCCCTTCCCAAAAATACCACGGTCTGAGTTCAGAGAGCACAGCTGAGGTTTTCTGGTTCTCTAAACTCCCTGGACTCCCAGAAAGCCCTTCCTAATGGCGATTCTCAGAGCTCCAAGCCTTTATCAACAACAACACAGTATTGTGTAAGCAATGCATAATTCTACAGAGGAATTACTAGCTTGCTGCTCCATTCTAACACAGCTGTGTGTGATTAAACACTGAGGGCACTTCCTTAACTCTTTAATGTGTACATGGCTTTCCTTTTATGCTTAGAAAAAGGCCCTGTCATAGTTCTTTAGAATGAAGTTTCTGCTAAGAAGATTGGATTCCTGTTTGGAGAACAGGAATCAGTGGGAAAGGTATTGTAGGAACATAAGGATGTAGGGCAGGTCAGAACATGATTAAATGCAGTTCATAGCTAAAGTCAAACACGCCATTCACACAATCTGACAGTACAATCATCTTGCTATAAATCAGAAAAACAAAAAAAAAAATACCGTAAAACAAATATACATGCATATTCTGACAGCTTAACTGAGTAAAGTTGGGGGGGAGGGTCCCAAAGCAGAACAGGGAACGAGACTGGGGTACATGCTGGATGGCCTTGTCAAACAATTATGTATCATGCATATTCAAAAAATGTGCATTTTTGGCATCTTGGCACAGTAACATCACCAGTATGCGCTCATACTAATATGAATTATGGTTTCAAAGATTTATTAGTAACTTGTAAAGGGCATATGAAGAGGTATGACTTCCCTTTTTTATATGCTATATATTTTTACTCATCCGTGAAAAGCTTGCCCCAACAAAAGCCGCGCAAGACGTATTCCAGATTTATACAGTATTACCAAAATCTCCTGTAAACATTAACGTTGATCAATTATTGATTAATAAAAATAGGTATTGCATAGCTATGTGTAATACATTTTTAAAAAATCATCTAGCCGGTTCTTTCAGCACAAAAGACAAACACACACGTTTACTTAAGCTACTTATTAGCCAATTAAATACAGCCAAACCTTTCAGCCCTACTGTATGCAGGGAGAGCAGACAATGCCCATGCACCAGGGTGGAGGTGTGCTCTTAATTTACAGTACTGTTGTAGGCAGTGAAAGAAAATGTTTTTGTGATCAAGTAAAAAAAATGCATGGGTGTATTAGATGGTTGCTGCAAATACTGGGGAGAATTTAGGTTTTGAATTTGCTAAAGTAAAACACATTGACAAACAAGATATAGTTTTATACCAACATCAAGATAATTTAAACATAATTTTATTTCACTCCTTAAGACTTGCACCATGCTGTATTTTTTACTTGAAGTACCCGTATTCAGCTAATGGAAATTATTACAAATGAATAAAAATTGCATGTAGATAAGTTTGCCGCAAACTGGCATTGATTCTGAGCTTCCACGGAGCTTTGGAATCTACTCATTACTGTGGGGTAGCTGTTCAATTGTTGGAGCCCCATGAAACATGCTGTCAGGCCTTTGTTATTTATCATCTGCTTTCCACATTATTAACTCAAGTCACTGCACAATTAAGGCTACCAGAGATCACTGTAGATGGTCAAAAATAAGCCAGAATGAGCTTATTATCTCCTAATGTACTTTACTGACAGTGCTGCAGGTCCATCATTTTTGAGTACAGCATTACATCCTGCTGAGTATTACACATGACACACATAAAGTATTTTCTCCACAACTCAGCGACTTTCATCTTGGGGCCAGAAGCAATTTCATGCCGCATATGAAGGTGTAATGTCAAGTTGGCACATGATTTGGTCATGAAGGGGGGTGGGGCCAATTTTAGGTGAAAGTACCGATTAAGCCTCTACTGAGACAAACCTGCCCACCCTCTCACTCAGAGGGCTCCTTGATTTACTGAGTTGAAAAGTCCTCAGAGGCCAGAAAGCCCCACTGTCAGTCACGACCAGTCACACAGACCTGCCCAACTATCTTGGTCATACGGTCCTCATCAAGCTACAGTGGGACTGACAGGTGTTTTATACTCATTTTGGTACCAGTCCAAAGAAATCCACATGAGCACGGGGCAAGGAACACACCAGTAATAAAAATCAGCAACAAGGAAAGCGAATCTGAGTGATAATAGCCTCAATAAAGAGATAAAAACATGGTTGATCTAGGTCGATTTCCACAAAGTATCGGATAGACGAGGCCAAACTACAGCCCAGTACCTGTCTGCTTTGAAGCGTGCATGTCAGAATGATGCTGGAAAGCTGAACGCAGTGGGTGGGTGGGGGGGGGGGAAGCATGCAGGGTCTGCGATTCAAAGACATCTGCTACGTGCAGTCAGGCAGCTGGGTCGCCCTCATTTTTATCGCTCCTCATATTTCACAACTTTCAGTACCGTCAACGGACATCGGCAGGGAAACTCAGGCAAACGGAACAAGCATTGTTCTCTCTGCGTCCTGAAACCCCTAAAAAAGCAGCGAGAAGCGACTGGACGACGCGCTCGTGATATCACTTCCTTGGTCATGTGCTTCACGGATCCCAAGGAGCGTGAAATCAGAAATTCTATTGCAAGCCGAGTGACAAAGGTAACTGATAAAGCACAATAAAATAATGACATAAAGGTCACTGGCTCTTCCTGGAAGTGATGTTTAATGGAAATTTAACAAGTCCTTTCAAATATATGAAAAAATATTTCAATCTCTGCTTACTATACGTAAATCACATTGCCTATAGAGGCGTTTGAGGTTAATACCCCACCCGCTCCCATGATATCCCCCATGAAGTCTTAAGACGGCTAAATCTCACAGGCCGGCTTGAAATGTCCAGCTGTGGCATCTTCACGAAGCTGTGTGGTGTGGTTCTCATTACTGCGATAGCCTTATCTCGTGGCTTATCACTCTGCACAAAGGGAGGTAGCCGTGCTGTCTGTGATTCAGGCCAGCCCCATGTCGGAGCAGCTCCGTTATGGCAGGCGAGACCGCACACCCCACTCATGACGGGGAGCCGGGGTGGACGAGGCGCAAGTCCTTTACCCAGTTTCAAAAAACCGTCTGTAGTTTCTCACTCCTGTTTTTATTCCCTGACTGCACAGCTCTGCTGTCCAATCCCTGCATCGGCCACAGTAAACAACGTCCCTGCCAAGACCTCCGAATGAGCTGTCTCTTCCTGACATCTGCATTCCTGGGACGAGGGACCAGGACCGGGACCTGGCTTTAGAATGGGGGGAGGGGTTCGCGAGAGACGACCATAGGGCTTGGGTTCTCCTG
Organism: Paramormyrops kingsleyae; assembly: GCF_048594095.1. Lineage (NCBI taxonomy): Eukaryota > Metazoa > Chordata > Actinopteri > Osteoglossiformes > Mormyridae > Paramormyrops > Paramormyrops kingsleyae. Next base: position 40,748,802 of record NC_132800.1, on the reverse strand, counting down.
GTTCACAAGATGCTGCACACACGCACACCACACAACGCGGGGTCTGGTAAGCAGGCTCGGAGCCTTGGGGAAATGCCTGGGAGGAAGCCGGTGGTGGGCGGAGCCTGGGAGAGGGCAACCGGGTCAGGTTGGTTTGATGAGATAAAGACAGGCATATTTGTTTTCCCTTGGCGAAGCCCCATTGTTTCCACTCCACCCAGAATCTGATCCAATGGCTGGGTGGGACACTGAACAGAGCCATCCAATCAAAGGTGGCCTGTGTGGCCGAGTGGAGGAAGTGGCTGTCAGTGAGCTCCTGGCCACGTTAGACGTGTGCATATATGTGAGCCAAGCCTGTCACTAATACATGCCTTTCTCCATATCACACATATCATTTTACATTCACTGTTTACTTTATAGTCATGATCCAACTTTCAAGGTCAGAAGTATTTAGCTACTTTACGAATGCATTAGTGACTTTAATAAGCTTGGAACTATCCTGATATGGTTAAGTACCTGTCTGAGCAGTTCATCAGCATAGGCCTTCTTCCGTCTGGAACCGGCCCAGCTAAAGTCCGGTTTATAAACCCCAAATCTACCTGCCGCTCCCATATGAAGTCTGTTTGCTCAAAGTTGCTGTTTACCCTCACAATGGCCTCAAGTCTATAACGTCCATTTATTGCTACACCTGAATTGCTTTTAATAACTTATATAGGGAACAATAATGTAAAGTGAGATTGATTCATTCAGTTACAAAATTACTGAAATACAGTATGTATGTGCTTATTTATATTGTTGAAATATACTCCCAAAACACTTTAATTTCATTTTAAATTTAGCTTAATACATTACCTTTAAAAACCAACCCTTTCAGTGTTTATAGTAAATGCGTCTCGAGAGGGAAACCCAGGACTCATTTGCTATGTATGTAAACATTAGCACCTTTCATTTTTCATTTTTGTGCTTTGAATTTACGTTAATGTGTACTTACTATTACAAAATAGTGAATTGACTATTTTCTAATACTTATGTAACCATTAGCATTCCTGTCACGTATTGCCGAGGCATGGACCGGGGAAGCAGGGACGGGACACAAGGAATCGGGGAACACGGGGTTTAATCAAAAGGTAAAGACAACGGAACAGGTAGCAAACTCAAAATGACATTAATGACCAGACTCGGGAAACATACTTAAACGCAGACTTAAATACACAGGACTAATGACAGCAACTCGAAACAGCTGCTCACACGGGGATTCCACACCAGGTAGATGAGGGGGCGTGGCCCACGGGACGATTGGATGAGCAGGTCATGACAGTTCCAAAGGGAATAAATTTTGCGAATGGGATTCGCATCTTGTAAAGGTACAGTACAGTATGTACATAAAAAGGAATGTTTCCATAAGAAAGCCATGTTTTTAAGGGATTTTTTAAAAAACACGGTAGAATCTTCATTAACTAAATTTTTCTTAACAATTTTACACTTAAAAGCATGAAAACTTATACATTACTACGAAAATTAAACATAAACACTTCTGTAGGGTTTTTTGAGGATTTCGCAGATGTGCGAAAAAATCGCGGATACAAATAAGTTCAGTTCCAATTAAATTTTTGCAGATCTGTGAATTCGTGAATCACGAAGTGCGAATGCACGAGGGCTTACTGTATTGATTAGTGGTACCATCAATGTGGCCAGCTGAGTACTTTGACTCTTTTTGCTTGGTTGGCTGAGTCAAAATCTTGGTCTGGATTTTTACTTTCTGGACCTGAACTATCCACCTCTGAATGTGGCATTGGTACCGAATGTAAAGTGTAATTACTCTATCTGCTTTTATTGATATCTGATTTTGTTAGAGATGAATTAAAAGCTATTATTGCATATAAAAAAAGATCAGTGATTATCCATCCACCAATACCAGATCACGATATGTTTTCAGAAGCCCGGTGTCTCACTTCTGCAGACTCTGAAAGACTCCGTGTGCTGCTCTGGTTTCAATTCCTGATTGTTCTGTGTCTCTAATCCTAACTTCTCCCATGTTAAAGCAGCAGCTGCATTGTTCTGAGCCTGCCCGAAAAGGCCTCTGCTTTCCAGCTCCTGCCACGCCAAGGTCACAATTGCATTGCTCAGATAACTTGCTGTATACCTAAGGACTCAGCAAGAACACACACCATTGGCACTTTCCCTCCAGAATCACAAGTCACGGCCACTCACACGTCTGATCGGTCCTCCTGCTCTTGTGTGACTCGTGCCACACGGTCTTGCAGTCCTCCTGCAGCTTGAAGAAACGGCTCTTCTTCCAGGAGTTTGATCGCACCTTCAGGAGCTCTCCCCCCATCAGCAGGAAGCTGAGGTCCTCATCCCCCTCCATGCCTGCTCACAAAGAAAAAGTAAGTTGCAGTGCTTCATTCCAATTATTTCACTCTTACCTTAATAATATCGCAGTGTGGTCAATGAAGCTCACTATATTGAGACAGAGCACTAAAAGCATGATATAGTATGGGAACAAACATCTTGTTGAAGGCTAAACGTGCCTGTTTTTGTGATATCCCACTAAATATGAAAGTTGCAGTTCTTTGTCCTCCCTTTTGGCTACTAGAAGGCACAACAAGCACTACAAAATGACTATAGAGACACCCCTATGATCCATGGTAGGAGTTGATGCTCAAATAGCCTATTAGTGGCCTGGCAATCCGTTCGGACACCCTGACGTAAAATTGATGTCAGCACTCTGTGGGCCAATGCGAAATGCACTTGGGGGACGATTTAGTCTATAAACAAAAACAGGGAAGTGGCCACTCTCAATGGAAGTGGTAACCTTTGCTTGTGCTGCTGGGAATTCTGGGAGCAGTGGCAGCAGCAGAAGTAAATAAATGAGCTTAGAGATTAAAGGAAGACAAGGGACTTGGAGGGTTAGCAGTGTAAAGCTCTGTCACCCCTCATCTCTGTGACAGAAACGGCACCTCAGGAGGTCCGTGGTGACCAGCATTTGGCATCGCCATGCGAGGTCGCCCCACCCGAAAGGAGGCAGACATTTTACAAGGCTCTGCCATGACTTTTGTATTACTGATATTTGTGTCCTTGGAAGCCCTTTTGTTTGGGCGGGCTTCAAAATCTTACGAGAAAGTATTCAAGACCAATGTTTGCTTGATACTGTTCTCTGGGGCATGTCGTCTTGGAAAAAAACAGGAGTCCTATTCAAATTTATTGTGGGTCTACGGGGAATGCTTGTAATTGATGTGCTGGTCATCCAGAGGGTTCCTTGCTGTGAAACCGTGCCCCTAGCTAGCCTGCAGTGGTCTTCCCTAGGGAAGAACTCCCAGCCTTACAGTCCCAGGCAAACAACATGCAAATGAAATGCTCTTTGATGCAGTCATGCGGTCATGAAAAATGGCACATTCCATCCTACACTGCCTAGGGATAGATCATCAACGCCCGAGACGGTCCAGGTGGAGACTGCCTTTCTCTCCATGTAAAACCACAGCCACAGAGCCTCCTTGTCGCATTACATACCGTCCTCTGCAAGCCGCCGGTGGTCACAAACACCTGCTAAATTATTAATAAAAAAAACAAATCCACTAATACCGTATTCTAAATGCACAAGCTCTGTGGCGCCCTTATCCTTGAAAGAGGAGAAACTGCTTCATCAGCTAAGTTTCCTCGCACACAGAAAGTGTGAGGGCACTGACAGGACCGGCTGCTTTAAGTAGGTGGGATAGAGACATGAAACACCAGGAGGGAGCGCGCAGGCCCGCACGCAAACACACACCCTCCGGTCGTGGACAAATCGAAGCATCGGCTTCCCCGGGTGTTATCGGTAACACAAAACGATCGAGACGTGCTACAGCCACCGTTACTCATAAGAGAGTCACAATAACCCTCAGGCAACAGAAAATAAATGCAGCTGTACGGTCTTACGACACGGAAACCCCTGCACTAAAGCAGATAGATGGCTTCCCCCCTTCTCGTTGTGGGCTTAGTCCCGCTGAGTTCATCGGGCGGGGGGAGTTCATAATTTAGGTCACTGAAGCCGTATATTTGTAATGTGTTGAAATACCTTAGCTGTACTGCACCTTTAATGAGATGCGGTTCATGCACAGTTTATGATGCTGCAAAATAAGTCCGTTTAAATGCCATTATTTTATTCTGAGGATAATATCCTGACAATCGTAAACATGCCCGATGTAGGCTATCTGCCTTCGGGGAAGAGGAAACCGCAGTAAGCTTTTAGTTCACGAAAGACACAAATGCATATTTGCTACGGTTTAAACATTTTGTTTTGTGACTTTGGTTAGCGTTTATAGTGTGCCACAAAACCTGTTTTTTAAAACGAGGCATAGCAGGGAAACAGGGAAAACGCCTGAAATCACAGAAAGCTTCCGCAAACATACTGAAAACATTACCATTATATACTATAAGAGTGGCCCGTATTCATGATTGTTTCCCCAAAACAAACACTACTGTAGGTACGCTTCTCCAGTTTCCCTGCTCAACCAGTTTACTTTCAACTGTGTAGTTTGAACAAATATTTATGGAGTAACTATTAAGAGCCACATTTATACGTGCGTCCCCATCTGGGGCATATAGAGGCGCACATGCGGCATTTTATTCGGAGTTTTATTTCCAATTAATTGTTTGTATCCTTATTTTTAATATGGGGTGTCTGCTCGCTTCCCGGGAAGTTGAATTTGTTTCCTCGTAAACATGTAATCATCAGCAGTAAAGTGCTGCATAAACCCCTGCTTTACGAGTTTTAGGCATTACAGTGTCAACACTGTCACATAAGATAATTGAAAATCCATGCATTTCCTAAGTACCGGACAAGCCGAGAGTTCGACAGAGACCCCCAAGTCTGCGCATGCTAACAACCCGGAAACTTCACAGTAACTTACCTATAAGTTTCCCATTTACAGTAGCGGCATTCTTGCTCTGCGCTTGATATATTAATTCCTCCGATTTGGTTCTTGTGGGCCGTTTTCGTATGCACTCCATTTCGAGATGAAACGCGAACTTACAGTAAATGGCCGCCTTTTCCTTTCTCAAATGAGTAAAAAGCGGCTACAGCGAGCTTTATTATTTAGGGGCGTGTACCTAACTGGCATTACACAGTGCACACCGTGCGAGGCGTGGGAGCGGCTGGAGCAGGGACTCCCACACACCGTTTGCAGTGTAGCGGTAACGGGCGATCGGTAATCTATCGAATGTGTGTCTGAGTTTGGCCTGACAGAACAACGTAATATTGTCGCAGATCTGCACCCAATCAGGTAGGCAGATCTGATAGGGGGGATCTAAGGGATGGTGACCTCCCCTGTCACCAGCCTACATCAAAATAATAAAAACAAAATCCAGATTTCATTTTGTAAGTGGAACCATAGAAGAGACAGAATGCGGCTTGGCCACCCCCAGAAATATATCTGCCCCCTGATGACCACCCCCATCAAGATTTTCTTCAGGCACCACCGTCTGATAGAGACTGTCATTGTAGGTTACATCTGCAGACGTACCCAAGACTGTTATAGCCTACTTAGACCGAGGTCTCGTTACTACATATTCCATGAAAGCCAGGTTTGGACAATGAAAATCATTACTTGTGCTCCAAGAAACCTAAGTAGTCATCTAGTTTACCGTCTCTACCCAAACTTACCAAGTTTTAAAAGTTATAACTTTAAAATCACAATCTTGCTTATAACCTGATCCCCTGAGGGCTTGTTTCTGTGAGGCAGCACACCAACTAATCCAATAAGTCTCGTGAAGGACCCGCCCAGGTAAGCGCTTTGTGATTCTGCCAATGGCTGACTTCACTATAATTTATTCGCTGGCTACTTTGTCTTGGCCGCTGCTGCAGTTGGAAATCTAACCTAGTCATATTCATTTACGATTGAAGGGGATGAGGAACCCCTCTACAGGCTGGTACCCTGCGAGGAGGAAGTTCTCCGCGGCAGATCACCATTGTCCATCGGCGTTCTCCAGTACCTAGTTAAACCTGTCGCCTACCCTGGTCGGATTTCCAAGGAACTTCTCACATTTATGTGCTTGTCTCACGGCAGGTTCCGCCAAGCCAGGGTACAGCTGAATACTTAACTAGTATAAACCAAGTTATAACTCTCTCATCAAGGGTGTGGAACTTTTGAAGTTTTACATTTTTTAATGAAACCAATCAAAAATAGCCCTCGTCCCATGTATAGTGCCCACTGTCTTGTGCCTTGTGCATCACAGAATGAAGTCCAGCCCCCCCCCCCCCCCCCCCCCCCCCCCCCCAATGACCCCTATAGTGGGTAAGTAATTATGGAAGAATGATGAATGGAAAATACTTTATTGCACATTCGTACTTCAGAAACAATTTAATCAAACAAGTATTTCATCGCGTCTTCCCACTCCAGTTCCGACTGAAGATATTTTGTATACACCATGCATTGCTCTAAACTATTTATTAAAAATTTAATACGAAGACACTTCCAATTTTCAATTTTGTTAATTTCAAGGTGAAGTGCGAGTCCATTTATCACATGGTGTTATCTGCTTGATTAAACTATACTATGCAGTGTTAATCAGTTAATTCATATTGCGGGACAACACCCATAAAACGAAGCTGTTGTTATAGTGTCCTCTGCTGGTTGAAATATTGTATGACACCGGGCTCAAACAGATTACTGGAGCCAAAACAAGTAGCAGAATTCCGTATTTACACTACTCGGATAATCAAACAGGCATTATGCTTCTTAAACCATTATCTAGTGTTATTTTCTCAGACAAAGCGACTGGGGCTAAATCTTTGTCACCTTTCGTTTAAAACCTTGCTGTTGAACCTCCCTATAATTAATGTGTATAAGTTCGTCTCCACCCTAGTGTATTAGCACTGTGCCAAGGGCACTGAGGCAAGCCTTTATTAAGCTTAATAACTTGTCTGTCATGGAGAAATCGACGTTCGGTGGCCAGTTTATTAGGTACACAGGTCTGCTTATTCTTATTTACACTGCATACCTGCTTATATCACACTCCATACCTGCTTGTATCACACTGCATACCTGCTTACATTACATTGCATACCTGCTTATATTACACTGCATACCTAACTTATTGCAATTTGTGCAATACAAATATAATTACTATAATGTGTGTAATACCTGTTTACAATGTGCTACTTTATCTCTTTTTCTTTGTCTTGTACTCTGCTTTTAATTTTATTTAGTCTACTTATAAACATAGTGTATTTTATATTCTCCATTACTGCTGTCTTCTCTCTGAGAGCTATCAAAGTCTTGCTGTATAACTACATATACAAAAAAGTCCTATCTTGTCTTATTTCATGTTATCTAATCTTCCAAACACAGAATCGCGTGGCTGCATATGAACGTATGCAGAATCACACCAAGTCCACATCTAGTGGTTCCAGCATCTGAACAACAGCCAGCCTCCTTGGACTATTGCACACTACAGGTTGTGGGGTTTAAAGAAAGTGATGTGATGAGCAAAGGAGTCGGTCAAAGCTAACAGGTAATGTAATGCTAAGTAATACCCTATAGAATAAAGTGGCCAATGGGTATGTATAGGAGACACTGAAACTATATGGCAAAGGTATCTAAATGTTAATTTCCTTATCCTGGAGATGTGGCAATATAGAGAGTAATCTTTTCATTAAAACCCTATTTTTTAAATTCTTGTTGCGTAATTAAATTGTTCTGACGCAATTAGTGTAATGTACGCTTGGTAAAGGAATCAGACGCGGTGTCTAAATAGACTTGTATCCCGACAAGCCGGCCTTAACTTGTAATATAATTCCATATGCAATTCAGGTACGCCATTTCTAAATCTGCTCTGAATAATGGCATTCATCATCTGTTTGCTCTGTAGATGACCTCAGACGAGACCACCTTTTTCTAATCTGCGGTTGGAATTGAGAAACACTGTGCAATGCCAAATTCGATTTATTTCGACACAAACCGATCCTTTACACACAAGTATGGTGGATGTCTGTTGTCGTAGGGAGTCAATTCATTCATGGAAACGATGTAAAACAAATTCTGACATCGGCACGACAATACTTTTGAAAGTGACACCAGATAATCCCGGTTTGCAGCCCCTGGGCGACACAATTAAATGCAGTTTGTAAATAAGTACTGTGCGTGTGTCAATGGTGTAGAAACCGAGGGGGACTGTTGCATTTAAATTACCCCCCCCCCCCCTATATCAAACTTTCGTCCATTTTGAAGTAATCTAGATAAATTCAGTGCCAAGAAAACTGAAGATGTACATGAATAAATCAAATTGTGTAAATGGTCTCTGTTTTTTAATTAAAAACGTCGATGAACAAAAAAGTGACAAATGAAAACGTAGACTACCAAAATCAGTATTAAAAATTAAAAATGTTCCCGTATATTTAAATTGATTAATGGGTAGGAGTGGCGGGACTGCTCAATACCTCCGGAGCTGTCCATGGTGTTTGCGCTTTGATTACTGGCATTTATAATCATCAGCATTTTGACAGACGTGTGAAATCAGACTGTACAATTAACTCATGCATCGTATCAGTTTGACGCTGGTTTCGGCTCACGGGACGCTTTCTTTCCTTTTAAAAGATCAATCTGAGTAGCCCTTAAGATCAGTATCGTGGCGCCTATTGTATTGATGGATGAGTTTCGATCAAATAACTATGCAGAGAAAAAAGGCAAAGTGCTCCACAGTTCACCGCTTTAACATCCGAAACCCTTATCATAAAACGATTAAACATCGAATATTTGCCTAATACTAAAGGGATAAATCAATACACCAGACGTTCAGTCTGAAAATACGAATTCAAACTTGTGCGCGGTAATTCACGCCTGTCATACATTTCATTTCTAACCAATATATTTTACACCAAAAATACCAAATAAACGAGTCTTCTAAACTGCACAGAAGAGCAATGAAAGACATACATAAAGTAGATCTCATAGCGTAATAACCTACGTAATTGGCAAAATTAAGTTTTAGGGTTTTCCACAATTAATAGTGCAGACCTAAAATGATAAATAAAATTTCGTCAGCAATATTTCCTCGACAGATATGAAAACCAATATTTAGCAAGCTGACAACTTTTTTTTTTTTTTTTTAAATCATACATGATCACCGTCGTAGTTGTTTTTCCGTAGCAAACTTGGATTTGGGACCGTGTTTTCCAAAGACACAAAGTCTTCTAAAAGTCATCTTACCGTCCTTTACAGCGATGCCATTTATTTCCATCTTTTCGACTTGTATCGGCTGTTCCCGCTGCGTTTCGTGCGCGAAAGTCTTACTCAAAATACTCTCTTGCAAGAAGACAAACTAAACGAAGAGTGTCGGGCCAAGGACATGCGACAGTAGCAAAGCAGAAAGACGCATGTGTGACTAGACGAGCTTGTGATGTATCTGCTCTTATGACGGTTTGCTGGAAAGCGCAAGTATCGTCAGCAGCTTCCACACCCACACCGACAGAGCGCCGCTCATTCAAGCGGCACCGCCTGTAAGTATGTGCACTGTAGAAGTATACATGCTCCTAGAAGTTTTAATTTAAAATCACTGAAATGCATAGACTGCTTGGAGTGATTACAGTATAGCTAGTGATTTCATTTGATTTTTTTTAGCATTCTGCTGCACAACAGGAGCAACTTTTGTATACATTATGTAATACTAGTGCAGTTTACACATGCATGGCTTTTTTAAGTTTATGTGTTAAGTTTACAGCCAAATTACTTTTAGGGTGGAGTGCGTGGGCTATTCCAGTCGTAGGCAATCACAAAGCCGCACCTCAAATTAATCGCAAAAACAAACTCGACAAATAGTATCCTTTGCTAAACACCAGCAAAGATCTGGTTAAGATTTTTAAGTAAGAGTTTTAACCCACTTCAGTCATCGGGACCAATCAAATTAGCCTGAAAAAACGCTCGCGGGAGATAGATGGTGCCAATCACAACATGATTGCAGGTGTAACGCAAGATCAACCAGTAATGCCCTGTAAAATTTAATACTATAAGTAGGCCTACGGCGAATTTCACCTGCGACCCCAATGTGCTGTTTATGCACTTAATCGTCATACAGTTATTCGGTTATTTTAACAGAATAAAGAAATCATAAAAGTATACGACATCTGCCTCATTCCTGGTGTTTTAAGTACGCATATATGAACAAATTCCTCATCAATTCCTCATCAATCAACAGCACCGATTTAAAACGCAATCCTGGCATTTTATCCGTTCTTAGTTTCCTTAGCAAGTTGATTTAAGTGTAATTACCATATTATATTATTTAAGCAATGTCGCCCACCAAACCCCTAGTGGAAAAACTACAAGAATGCTTTACTGTCAAAACTAGATCGACACCTGCGCTTTAGACGGGTCTTTGGCTATTTATACGGGAAAAGGGGTGTTTGTACATTTAGGGCCGACCCAGTGGTTTTAAAGAAAATTAGGTAACGCTTTACATTAACTGCACCTTTATAATGCATTCATAGAACATTCATAAGCAGCATGTTAACATCTTAACATACCTTAACAGCTTTAATATGCATTAATAAACACTATGAAATTATAATGTTTGTTATTATCATATAATGCTTGTTATGAATGTAAGTACAGCTGTTGAAGTATATTAGGACGTTATTTAATTATTTTTGTCTCGTTGTGATTAAAATTATAATCAAAACGTGTGTACCTTGTGCTGCCAGCCGTCAACGAGACGCTGACACGGAAGTCCTGGATTATTTTAATCTCCCGGTGTCTCGTAATGTTGTAGCTGCTGTAATCTCTCCATCGAAATGGTCAAACATGACTCTGAAAATTCCAGAACAGCTGGCCAGACTCAGGAGGGCCTTTCAGGGTCAGAAACGCTGCTGCTTTTAAATATGCTTGGAAGCGCAACATCTCTCCCTGGAATAATCCAACGAAGGGCTAAGCTTTCTCTAATTTGTAGGCAGGTCACAGTAATTTCAGTTATTTTCCAGTTATACTGCAGCAATTTCTAGGACCTAAGTTTTAGTGGCGGTTTATGTTGTGTGATTGCAAAACGTCAATCTAGTTACAGTTCAGGTGATAGTTTAGTTACTATCAGTAGATAGTCAATAAATGATTTGTCACTGCATATCTGGTAGATTGTGTATACACAGGGCATCGGAGAGGCAGATGCAGGGCTGTTTGTCAGAAACTTTCTTGATCTCTTTTGCAGGACAATACTAGCTTTCTCTTGTTTTAAAACTGCGGACTGGTAGGTGCAAAAGTCTCAGATATTTTCATAATCGTCTCCTTATTCTTTAGAGTGACATAATAGTGACTTCATATAAATCACACTGTTACCAAAAAACAATATCAAATATGGCAATAAATAAGTGCTTCAGTCAACAAACAACATCAGGAATGAATAAATAGAAATGGAAAATACATTGCAAACAGTTTAGCCACACCTGTGTTTTTCATTACTTATCCAAGCAATAAATTAATTTACCTACTTACTAAAATTAAGTTCTGCAGTCTTTCATTTCTAGTAGAAAAATCAGGGTATTAGTATATGTGAAGTAAATGAAGATTGACTGACTGTTAATCCTGAGCTCCTGAGATGGCTTGGTGAGATGGTTATCACGCCTGGAAAAGTCAAGCTGTTTTGTTAAATGTTTACACTGGCAGCACAAGCAAAGCATGAACAGGAGGTCAGACGTCGACTCAAAGGGATCTGGAGAGGCTGTCAGGTTGTTTCCCACCAAACCTAGGATCATGAAACCCTACCACCTTGGTGGTGGACCAGGAGCTGATTTCTGAGAGGACTGTGGTGGGCCTGTGGCGGGAGAGAGCGCAGGTACCTGCGTGCTACAAACACCTGCTGGGTCTCAGCAGGAAAGCGGCTTTTCCATGACCAGAAAGTGGTGGACCAGGAGCTGATTTCTGAGAGGACTGTGGTGGGCCTGTGGCGGGAGAGAGCGCAGGTACCTGCGTGCTACAAACACCTGCTGGGTCTCAGCGGGAAAGTGGCTTTTCCATGACAAGAAAGTGGTGGACCAGGAGCTGATTTCTGAGAGGACTGTGGTGGGCCTGTGGCGGGAGAGAGTGCAGATACCTGCATGCCAGAAGGTCTCAGTACCTGCTTCACCCGGAAAGGCTGACCTGCTGCTGCTAGCCAGGTAAACATCAATCCATGAATCCCCCCTCCCCCCTCGATGTACACATTTCCAGTTATGTCTGTATGACTGTGGTTACAGCAAGTGTTTCTATGGTTACCAGACCTACCAGAAAAAGCAAGATCGTCATTTATCCTGTTATCATAAATGCTGGATTAGCTCTAACAAATGACACTCTGTTTTAAGTACCCTAGTCTAATTGTTACTAGAAGATGGGGTCGTCAGCTGCTCTGCTCGCTAGGCTCCGGAGCGGCACTTCACACGGGCATATTTCACATTTTTCCCTGGATGAGTGTGAATGGAGGCATTGTGCACCTCCGTGTGTCACCGGATGGGAGGCGGGGATCTCTCACTGCCACCGGCAGCTTTGCAAGACGACGTTCGCTGGAGCATCGCCGCGCATAATGACAGTATAATTGTTGAGGGCCCTCGAGCCACACAGAATGAGCTCCTCAAACACATAAACTGGTGGGTGTCGCACAATTTTTAACTCCTAATTACTGCTTTTGAAATACATTGTTGATAATATATGATTCATATTTCATATGGCTATGGTGTTCTACTTCCAGTTTCTTTAATTATTTAAAAATGTATACATATTAAAATAATTAGAGAATGATACAGAGGAATTTTGCTTATATACTCCTTGAATTTTTCTACATTTGGGAAAATACTTTTTTTAATAATAATAATTTTTTTATTTTATAAAAAATATTTGACACTGTTAGACACCATTATGGGATACAGATGAGTAAATTTTACAGTCAAGAAGCATATTGTAGGGCTCACTGAAATAACACAGTCTGGGAAAAGAGAATCCCTTTCTCTTCTTAGTTGATCCAGTGGAACAATGATGATTTCAAATGGCTCATTATTGCTGGGATCCTGCATTGAGCAAACAGGTCATCTGGCCTAGTGCCATTGATATGGCATACATACATAGGCTAATTACACACAAGGATCGGACAGGGTACACATAAGACCCAGGTAAACACATGCACAACAATAAGGAAATATAACCATTAATAACAACAACAATACAAGGGCTATTTACAAGGGCATGCTGGGACATGCTCCCCGCCGATGCTGAAGAATTTTTTACCACCTCAGTGGAAAAATGCCTTCTTATCAACTGACCAGAGGTGTTGCCACGAGGTGAAGTTCTGACAGTAGCCCCAAATATACTTAAATTTCAAAACCTGACTGACAAACCAGAAAAACCAGAGTGTGGGCTATTTCTTGTTGCCTCGTAACGCACAAAGCAAAAAGCAAGTTTGACTGTTTCTCATCTGTAAAGCACAAAATATAACACGGTTTCTTTCAGTATAAACAAAGTTGACCTGATTTCAAAAATATTATTTTCACACCGGTATGTTGTAATTTTAACTTTATTGTATTGGTTTTTATATTACAGTTTGTATGCGTTTAAACTTCAGTAATTTAACTCTACCAAAAAATTATTTTTTTAAAACATATTTTTACTGAAAAATTTACAGTTGTTTTTTGTTAAGTATTTTATAAAATATTAATGTCAAATATACGCTGCTCTTGTTTTTCCTTTTACGTTATTTTACAGAATTTCTCTGTTAATTTCATGGACATTTTTTACAGTGTATGGTATGGGTAAGGGGGTGGGGGGTGGGGCACAGTGGCCCATACTATGGTGGAGACCACTATTCATACTCTAAGTGTTTCCTCTCTGGACCGGGCCGGGCCTGCTCTGCCCTGGGGTGAGTGTCTTCTGTTACAAACCGGCCACTAACTGCTGATATACTACTATATTACTATGGCATAATCCTGTAAATGGACTGATAAAGGAAATGACTAGTGCAAACAGCCAATACAGAAAGTCCTTTCACAACTGTTATCAACCCCCCCCGCCCCAGCTGCTATTGTTTGATAACATAATAGTAGAAATTATTAATATACATATAATTTGTTTAGTTTCCCATGGTTCTGCTGAATATGCAGTGCAAGTCTGCTTTAATTTTTCCACTGATTTCTGATCAGTTTAGGGAACAGAACACCTAGCCTTTGCCATGAAACGTCTCCATTACTAGGCTGTTAACGTGACAGGTTTGCGGTGCGTTGGCTGCATGCATGACATTGGCATGTGTTCGGTCCGGTTTCTCATGCCAGAAAATATCATATGTCATACGACGCTAAAGCGAGTCTTTCATTTCAGTCTTGTCACGCAAGCATGTCGCTCTGTATACAGATGATATATATACAGCCCTGTACATACATGGTTCCTCAGTCCCGAGACAGATGTGGACACCAGACTGATGTGCTTCCAGCAGATTTGCAGTTTTGGAATGTTATAAAAAAAAGTCCTAGTGCAGAGCTTGTTATGAAACTGCAGGAGAAGTGCGTCCAGGGAAACTGACCCTCCTGCAGGCCACGGACCAGGCAAACAAACCTCTGCGATGTAGAAACATCAGTGTGCAAGGGCATGTCAGATCTTGCGTGTGCCGTCGGGGTGGAAAACAAACAGCGCCCCAGCTCTTGGGGTTTTGCAACGCGTCTCGGCGCATGGAATGCAAAAAATGCTTGGCAGGAATGCAAGTATGCATCTAGCACACAGGAAACGTTCGCCAAGAGGACGACTGCTGCTAATCTAGAGCTTTCGACTTGGCCCGGCGGCGGTGTGCAGCCTATCTGGGAAACTCTCAGCTCATCTGTATTTAATACCGGAGTGTTGCAAAAATATAACACGATCCTGTTTGTAATGTTAAACCTGTGCACGTATAGTCTTCCTCATCTTCCTGTCATCTTTTTCTCTTAATATTCCTAATCCCGTCAGGAATGCGCTTATGCGTGGTGTGTGTATAGATATGTGTGTTTTGTGGTTAATGCCATATGGCCATATCATTACCCTGCTGTCAGTAGTCGAAATGGGAACCGGGTGAAACTTTTAACACGAAGAAGGTGTGCTTGTAATCACGCGTCTGTCATGGGTGAAGAATGCAATTCTGCTCGTCGTGCTGGATAGGATTTCAGCGCAGACACCCAGAGACATGTCACTTCATGCAATGGTTAGCAGGAGGAATCGTGTCCGTTTGGCTTCACGATTTGCTCGAGTTTCATCAGTCAGGACAAATGTAAAGACGGAGCGCATTGCTGAGGAGCGGAGAGGATGAAGGTAAAGGCCTTATCCACACACTTCACACTTGTCGGTCCTGATGGCTTTGCAGAAATTCAGAGAGGCTTGATAGTACTTTGTCTGTATGTTATTGTTCGAGCAGGTCCTGCATGTACAGAAGAAATTATCATTATCCATCATCATCATCATCATCATAATCATCACTATGTACTGCAGTTGACTAGCCCACACCTGATCAGGTAACTAGGCAGTAGGTGTGCAGAACATGGGATCCTGGTGACCATGCTTTAGCCTCCCAAGAACCACCTCACCCTGCCCTGAAGAGGAGAGTAGTGGGTGTAACAGGAACTGGTGCAACGCTAATGAAAAACTGAGACTACCACTGGGAGCCACCTCAAACAAAGTAGAAAGAATTCAAATACTCGCCACGCCCAAACACAAAAAATAAATTCAGTGTGGTATTTGTACCAAAACCTCACCCTACAACCACCCATTAACTCCTCCAGTGACCATTCTCAAATATTGATTATTCCACAGAGCTTCCGAAAAAGCATCAAGCCATAAATAACACAAATGACGCCTGCAATGAAAATCGCATTTTTTTTCCGGCAGTGTAAATGCTTTCGCATTTTGCAGTTTAAACACATTGTTGCAGTTTAAATGCAATATGATTTTGTAAATAAGCAGAACTGTAGGGCCCACCAGCTTGTACGGTTTGCATTGTACTATAAAAGATGTGCGTTTAGTCTTCTTCAGTTTTATCTCGCTAAAGGCGTAACATGTCCAGAAAGCTCGCACCAGCCTGAAATGTGCATCGCAGAAGCCACGCCTACTATTACATCAGGTTTTATCTGACCCAAGTGCTCAAGTGCTGTGTAAACACTGATAATGCAAACGTGCAGATTTACGGGTAATTTCAATGCCCATTTGACTTCTTTGATTGCTAGATAGAGTGAGTGAAATTGATTGGGCCCCGAAAGTGCCACTGTTTAGATTGTAATGGGCTCATTGACAAAGGCTTGTGTCATATGCAAAAGACTGGAGGAGTCCTCGCTGGGAGAACGCAGAACGTGCCTTACAGCTGTCAGGTTATTCCTGATGAGCGGGAGAGGGACATCCCCATCAGGAGGTGTGAGGGGTGGGCGTGGCCCAGCCTTCCAATGAGCGGAGGGTGGACACCCTTTTGGTGGGGGGGGGGGTTAAAGGTTCCTCTGTAATATCTGCCCTAAGATGACACAGACACAAAAAATCATGTGGGTGTCAGCCCTGGCACGAGGAAATGTCTGCCCTGTTCACCCTTGAATGGGTCTCCAGAGGCCCAGTCGTGGTGGTGTAACTTTCTGTGGCCTTTGGACCGGGCTGAGACCAGCAGGTCTGCTGTGAGAGGCCGCAGGACGCTGGAAGGGGCTGATCTGCCTGCTCCAAATCTATGACTTGCTTCGGTTAAATGAATGTGCTGGTATTGAAGTGGTATTCCGAACATGTCCCCTTAGGCACTGTCACACTGGGCCTCCCAAATGCATACTGTCCCAAAACAGGAAATATGTAGCAATCCATTTCCGTCGCTGTGTGCAAATTGCTGTACTTTGAAGGAGGAATCGCAGAAGTCAACCATTACAGCTACAATGTGAACTGTATTTTTTTGTGATATGTTAGGCTCATGAAACACGTAGCGTTAAGTAGTTATGCTCAAGGCAAATGTTTGCTTAGTAATTGAAGTTTTTTTTCGGTTTCTAAGAGGTACATATTAATTGCAAACCAGTTTTTCAGGAAACTTTTTCCAATGTATTTATTAATCAGATGTTTTAATCCAAAACAGCATACCTTTGAGAAAGCCAGGCCAGCCAGTCCCTGGGGCATTTGGGAGTCAAGGGCCTCGCTCAGGGGCCCAATAGTGAAATCACTCTGCCGATTCAGGGATTTGAACCAGCAAACTTGCAATCACAGGGATAGTGTCCTAACCCACTGAACCACACACTGTCCTCATCGTAATAAAATTGTGATTGATTAAAGTTAATCCATTCATTAGTCATCACAGTACTAAGGGCCAGATAGTGATGACCAAGTCCTCCTGAATGGAGCCAGCTGAGGTTTCCCAGAATGCCCTGCAGAGCCCTTTCCTCATAGCAGTCACCGCCTTTAGCCTTGATTTCCCTTTATGGAGCCCAGCATGCACTGTCATCATCTTATTTTATCTGGCCTCTTTCCTCCGATTTCACAGATGTTACAAAACTGCCCGTCAGGGTTAGAATGAAAGCCCTGGTCCTCGAGTGTGATACGGATGCTAATACCATACAGCTTAGTGTCCTGACCTGATTTAGAGTACTTTTTACAGTAGTTTAGTCTGGCTAACGGCTAATGGCTCCACCTGGTCCGTACAAAGAAGACTGTGGTGTGCAAAAGTGTGATGGCGTTTGCTCTATCTTATTTGTTTTTTTGTTGGATATGCCCGACAGGCTCAAATGAAGCTTTTCCCATTGGCATAGAGGTACCGAGCCGTGCCCAAGCCGTACTGCGAGGAGAGACTAGTTACAGCGCGGTTATGGCTGGCTTCAGTTTCCGACCTCAGTAGAGACTGTCTGTTACCATCAAACTTTGGCTGAATTAGCATCTGCTTTACGAATCCGTTCAGCTGTTCTACAATACTTTTAGTAGCTGGTTGGAAATTAGTTATTGGGAATGCATCAACACATCACGATGTGTGATACTACTAATATTGAATAATATATAGCACAGCCTTTGTTTCCATCAGATAATCCAGACTTATCGACTGCAGATCACTGCAATTTGATCACTGCTAACTCCTTGCATTATAACCAATCAGATGGCGGTGACGCAACCAGCTCAGTTTAGTCACGCTTTGGGCCCTGCTAGTAAGCCGGCCATCTCAGCACGGGTACGGCTCAGATAATTTATAATGGAAAGCTGTTCATTTGCGGTATGGCTCAGGTATGGCTGTGTTCTTGGTGGTGGTGGAAAAGTGCCAAAACATACTAAGAAATGGAGAAGCCTATCTAAGTCAAAACCCTCCATCCCATTGAATGGATGTCAGATGCAGGAAGGATGAACATTTGTCTTTGTTTATTTTTAAATGCCATGCGAGTTATTTGAGGACACAGTTTCCCAGGGTGACCTACATGAAAGAAAGTCACACACTTGATCGAGTCATTCTGATTCATAATGTAAACTGCACAAATGCCCCAAATTTCAATACACAACCACAAAAAAAACCATCTGCTTGACTATATAAGGTGAGAGTACAGCTGGCCCTTGGCAGTTATGGTCAGTGAAGTTCTTGCTTAGATGTTCCTGAAATATAAAGCAGAAGCCTCCACATGGGCTCGACTGAATGCAGATTGTTGCCATACAAGTTAAACTGGTTTTTGCATGTACTCTAGCAAGCATGGCAACCCAAAAGTCGGTCCAAAACTGTTGATTGGTGGTGGGAGAATCAGATGATCTCATGTCCAACCATTGGCCTGGTCATCGGGGACAACGTTTGAGAGTGAGCGGTGTTTTTCTACAATCTGGCAACAGAACAGCTTTGTATCTTTTTTAAAGAAAACAGCATGCTTTGTGCAAAACTGAATTAAACAATCCTCAATGGAAACTCATAATATATGATGCCAGATTCTTTCATATTTAATTCTGTGGAACTTAATCTGTGCATTCTTTTCATTCTCCTTCGAATTAAGATAACATTTAAGAGCATACGGAAGCCTCTGTCTTCGTAATGGAAACACAGCTGCCAGAAATCTAATAAAAAGATGCCATTTAGGATGTGGTTTTGAAGCTGTGGCTCCTACAGCTTTGAGAGCCGACATTTAATTAGCAGTCAACTTCAACCTGTTAGGTGGCCCATCTGAATAACAGATTAAATTAGAAACAAAGTGGTGTGAACCAGCGCCGTCCACCTTGGGGACTTTGAAGGCCTCACTGTCCCCAACTCGATGACAGGGAATTAGACGGGCAATGCAAATTCGAATAAACACATGCCTTAGTTTTGCCGGGGCCTGCGGTTGATGGATGGATTACAATATATTACACACACATTACGGACAGTTTAGGGACACCAAACTGCGTAGACCGCGTCTCCGGAACATCCGGAGGGAACCCACACACATTTATAAATCTTGCACAATTATAAGTGCTACACATTGTCCTACAAAAAAATGTGAGATGTTTAGTAAAGTCTGGCAGAGTCTTATGAGAACCACAATCACGATATAAAAAAAAACCAGACGAGAAATATGTGAAGCATTTGAGCCTCAAATTTTGAAATAAACACAGAGTCAACACGTTTTTTTTTTTTTTGCTGGAATGTAAAGTTATCCATTCAATTTCCAACCACTTATGCTGGTCAGGCTCATGAGAGGCCTGCAGTCTGTCCCTTGCAGTATACGGCACAAAGCACATGGGGTACATCCTGTATGGGAGAACAGTCGATCACAGGATATATGCACAGCTATGATAGTTTAGAGAGACCCAGTCACCTAACTGCATGCCTTTGGTTTGTTGAAGGAGACTGCAGAACTCAGTGCTGGATGAAGCCCATCTGAAACCATAGGCGAGCTCCACCACCGGCGATTACCCTCTTGGGTCCGAGGAGCATGTAGAGCACCACACTGTCCAAGACAAAGTGAAACTGGCTCACTAAGTCGCTCAGAAGGTGGCGCCCTAGGGAGCCCTCTACATCACCTAATGGGTTGAGACTAGGCCTACCGCCTTATCCATGTCAGGAGGGACACTATGAGCTACGACATGGTTCGTAAAGTACCATTTCAACCATTTCAATTAAAAGGACCTGGATTTCACTTAAACCCTGAGTCCTTGCTGTGTGCTGATTGATCAGTCTCATAATCATGCATGTGTTACTAATGTTATTGTGGAACTATTAGATGAGTCTCTTAAATCAAGGAAACAAACTAGTAAAAGTACAAGACGAATCAATTTAGCCAAGCATGGGAGTCTTTCAGTTTTAAAGTATCTTGTAAAACCTGAAGTAGCTCATAGTGTCCCTCCTGACATGGATTGGGTGGTCACCCTAGTTGAGACACATGCAGACACATTCTGGACCCATTCTTGAAAGCACGAGGCAACAGAGCTACCTACTGATGCTGCCCAGAAGGAGGTCATGAAGGAGTTAATTTGGCCTAAATGCAGTGCTGCCTTTCCTGAGAAGGTCATTTTTATTACTCTTAGACCAGTGGCAAGAAGCAAGGTAAGGACTGTCCTTTATAAGACGACAGATAAATAACCACAATGATGTACTGACTGCTGAAAGTGTGAAATTCAGATCAGAATTTTTGATGAGACACACGTCCCACAAATGAGACCTGAGGCACCAGAGGGTGACCGCTGTGCTGATATATACAGTAAGTGAGTTTGGCAGTTCGCCTCTCCTCAAGCGTGCATCACAGTGCACAACGAAGCACTGGTCTGCTGTGAGAAAGCCTGAAATCAGCCATACTTCCACCACAGCTGGGTGGCAATTGTGTGGCAGGTTGCAGAGGGCCAAGCCTAAAACCCTTCAGCACAATGGGCTCCTCTCAGCCGTGAATAACTCTAATGCCTGAATTCTCCACTGCTATTTTTGAAAATACTCGTTCATGTTATGTGAATCCGTATGCAGTCAGATCTGTGCCTCAAATTACTTGGACCTGGGATATCATTCTGGGTCAAAGGAAACGGCTTGATTTATGCAACTGTTATTCACCAAAGTCTGTTGTCTTGAATATCAGTGTACTATTTTGCTTCTAATGAGATGTGTTCGTACACATATTCCAAAAGTCACGTAGTGAAGCATAAATCTTTGAGGATAGGTGGCTCATTTATCTTATACCTCCTGGGTTGTCGGTTTGATTCCAGCCTCTGGCTTTGTCTGAGTTCTCCCTGTGGTTATGGGTGTTTCCTCCTGCAGCCCAGGAACATGGTTGGTGTACGATATTCAGAGGTGAACATTTCAGGTCCAGAAAGTAAAAATCCAGACCAAGATTTTGTTTCCATCAACCAGTTGAGTACTGTATGACTGTGACTCTTCACATTCAGATGGGTGCTTGAGATAATATCCTGGTCTGGATTTTTACTTTCTGGATCTGAAATGACCACCTCTGGTGAAAGCTGCGAGACTGTGCCTCATGATGGACTGCCCTCATGCCCTGTTCTTCCTGGAATAGGCTCCAAGCCACTGTAACCCTGTACTGGATATGTGGCTGCAACAGATGGGTGAAATATGCTATCTGATATGAAAATATTTGCTAAAAAAGTGAAACATTTAAATCACTGGTATTTTTTTTTATAAGATATCAATCTTTTGCCAGTAAGTGTGGTGCAGAGACATATGACATCTGTCATGCCGCGCAAGTCCATCACTGAAATAACCAACCAATTAATCCTGAACAGCTGTGCAAGTAAAGATTAGTCAATCAACCAATTAATCCTGAACAGCTGTATAATTAAGGATCAATTCCCCATGCAAACAGATCCATAGAAGCCTTGAAGCTAAAACAAACATTGCATTGAGCTTTGGGTAACATTTGCTGCAATGTACAAATACCTACGTCTGCTTTCTGACCAGATGGTTGACAGTTCAGATGTCACCCAAAAATACTTCTGTAAATATTGGACTGCATGCCCAAATTTTTGAATTATTTATATTTACTTTATTTTAAATTATTTTTATAAATTACTATTTGAATTTTATTATTAAATAAAAATCTAGTTTCTCCTGTGTACAGCAGTACTGTTACAACTACGTATTTCACAGAAAAACTGTCATCCATCCATTCATCCATCCATTTTTTAACTGCTTTATGTGGATTAAATTAACTTGCTAATACTTGCAAAGGATACTGACGATGGATGGATGGATGAATGAAAGAAATACCTACAATATAAAGAATAGCGTAATAACACCTACATTTTATTGGAACACGTTTTAGATAATCCTGAAAAGCACGCTAAATTTTATCATTACACTGAGGGAAAAAAAACTGTTCCATTTACAAAATTGGTCTCCTACCCCATCTAGTGGAAATGTTTGGAGAGCACTTTTGACTAACATATTTAATTAGAAAGTAGAACTAAATATACGGGAAATAAAACGTCATAGTTAATTTGCATCGAAATAGTTAAGTTGTCGTATAGGTTTCATTGCCCATGCCTTATATTTATTTATAGGGGTAGAAGAGCACCCAGAGACGAGCAGTGATGTCTTTATATGGCATTTTAATTCCTATTATGGTTTCTTAATAATATCCGGTGAAGCTATAATAATCTAAAATAAGTGGCTTTTCATAAGAGCCGAATACATTCATGAGTCAAAAGAAATACCCCCTAATGGTCACATACTAGAATCGGCCCTGGTTTATTGAGATACTTAACATTTAACTAGTGTCGAAAAGAGCTTGTATAGGAGCAAACAGCAAACATAGCGGCATTAATCTGCGTTTGTCGATCGTATCGAGATGCTACCGTCCACATGCGATCCTGCGAACTTCCGAGCCGCTGCAGCACTCCGGAGAGCTCGCGCGGCCTCCGGGGGGCAGCAGCGGCACGCGCGGCGCTCTCCGAGCCAGCCTCGTGCCCGTCATCACTTCCTGGATCTCACGTTGCCGCTGACATCAGAGTCGCTGCTTGGTCCGTGGGAGCGCTGGCGGCTTCCAGCCGAGCTGAGCGCCGGGGGAAGGTAAGAAACTTTGCCTGATGCGAGACATTCTATACAGCTTTCTCTGAGTGTTTGATCGTCACTTTGGATTACAGATACACTTTGGAGGACGGCCTTATCCATTCTTTGAATGCAATGCTGGATTAAGTCGATTTTCTCTAAATATAACGCCTGACAATTGCATTTCATTCGCGTGCAGTTGTTGTAATATCCGGATATTAGTGGCACGGGGAACATCTGAACCAAGTCACGTCGTTGGACTTCTGCATTGCTTCTCATCTTTGATTGCATTTCTTATTATTATTATTTTTGAACAGCTGACATCATTACTTGTCAACGTATTACTTGAACTATGAAGTTCCGTAGGTAAACAGGTGAGTGTTCTTAAAGTTTGTGTCTTTTCAACATTATCTTAAAATCACCTCTGAATGTTAAGGTGTCAGGGTCTTGCTGAATGGTAAGAAGTTGCATATTAACAACCGAGAAGTCGTATTTTCATTAGCGGACAAATGTGGCAATATGCAATTTATTGACTGATTCGAGGGTATTTGGCGCTACATATATTTCTAAAGTATTATTTAAGTAGGCGACCTTAAGAAATATAGCCTACATTCGAGGTTAAATTTGACAGATGATAATGAGGTTGGCCTCTTTACCTAAGGCGGATAAAGCAGCCTGCGCTTCGTGACGTTTTTGTGTCGCTATTGCATGAAGACAAATATGCGGTATTCAAGGTAGTGTGATCAATGACTTTATATTATTTTACAAGATCGCGAGTTTGTGTGAGGCATGAAGACATGAATATAGCTCTATCCTGTGAAGTGGCCTTATTTAATTTGGCTAGCGTGTTGTGTTGAAGTGCATGCTTATGCTTTGCTGTATGAAACAGATGTTTTATTTACATCTGCATGGTGCTGTGGCACGTCGCTAATGGGTTAGTAGCGGAGGCGTAGCACGCAGCATCATAGTTGCGAAGACTACCATATTTCGATTTTCACGCAAAGTTACTCTATATTCACTTTTTTTTCTTAGAGACTATTTTTTTAATTCAAAACCGCAATTTCCAGTCATTCAATAATTTAGCCAGTGACTGAACTATAAAACGTTTTAGAGAGGTGCAAGACTGAAATCTGGTTTTCTGTGTAAGTCTATCTATATTTTTGGGAAGGGGTTTCAAATCCAGTCTTAAGTGGCAATCTGTGTAATAAAATCTAAGAATACCATTTACATTTCTGCCAGATTCTCGGGATTGTTGCATGGGTATAAAATTAGACTGCATAAATTTGTATGTATTATTACACAATATTTTGTCTAAAGGATGAGTTAAGTCAAACATTTAAATAACGGTATTTTTGCATGAAATGCCAGTAAATATAATTCAGTAGACGGGCATCAGTGTGCCACACTTTCTATGTCATTACATTTTCTATTTTCCAGATTTTTAAAACACAAGTATGGTGGGAAACTTAATATGATTATTTTTGGAATTTCTTATAAAGAGTAAAACTGACCATTCAAGTAAAAATTACCTTTGGCCTACAGTATGCTGTATTTTGATGTGGTATATATAGTCCCAGATCTGGTCATTTGAGACAGAAGATAGTGTGGGTCACTTTTATTAAATCAGCTGGGGCTCCTACCGACACAAGGCATAACACAATAGTACTTTTGCGAAAATGGCCTCATTAGGTGTTCAGGGCAGATGAATGGTGTGTGATGGTGCTGTGAACCACATGTGAGGCTCTCCATCCAACAGGAAAGTCCAGTGGATGGAGTTACTCACCACACTGGTATGCTGGAGAGCACAGGAATATGCCTGCGGTTTAACGGGGTTTGTAGCAAAGCTGTGATCTCGTGGGGGAATCCCAGGGACTGGGGCCGATCGGTACTGCCAGTAAAAATGAGGTTCACAAAGCCAGATGCAGACTGAAATGGCAGCGAGCCCCGCCGTTCCTGCACCCCAGACTCATACTGCTTGTGAGTTTAGCCTGTAGGTTGATTTTTTTCCCCCTGCTTTTGTGCTATGTTAATTAAAGATTCCAGGCACCGTAAATAAAGTTCGAGGAGCGCCTTGTTCCAGCTGGCTTGCTTGTCTCTTGCACAGTGAGGGACGTGAATTTAGTGTTGCAGGTCTTTTTTTTTCTTTCTTCCCTCTCCCTCACTTTGACTGCTGGTAGAACACTTAAAGGGTACTTTCCCAGGAGCACAGTCATTGAAAATGCATTGCATCACACTGTGTTGTAATTCCCTTTCTCAGGCGCTTGAAGAGCGCCGGGTGTTGTTTGATAGCGATCAAAAGCAAATTAAATGTAATGCTGACACAATGCCCACCAAATGGCTTTTGGAAACATATCCCTGTTTTGAAATCGTGTTTGAAGTTTCTATTCCCAGGTGAAGCACTATAATCATTTATTTTCCTACAAGAGGAGCTTTCCCCTATGTGACTTGTGATGTGCGTATGTAATCTGCTCTGTTTGCGCTGTTAGTCCTCTGGTGTGCCTCTGTGTTTGTTGCTGGTGTGACACCAGTGCTTTACAAGATTCTTAAACTCAGAACTGAGAATATATTTACCCTTCTTCCTAATGCCCTTTTGGGATATCTGAAGATGTTAGATGTTATTTTGCTGCTGTTGAGAGTTCGAGAGTCATGAATACAGAAGTAAAGCATTAAACAGCCAATGTTCAACATGGCAGGTGTGCAAACCTCCAAACTGCAATATTTGTGCCTGATTTCCTGCGTCAGCCTTATATGGGGAGTAAAGCAAAACCTCGGTCCTTAAAGGGCAAGCGACCATAAATGACAGTGCACAGCGATTCTTATTTTTTTGGCTAATTACTCATCAGAGATAATTAGTGTCCAGCGCAGGGCTTTGTGGGGCATTTTGGCAACATTCTCATTTCCTCCTGCCAAGCTTGAGTTGAGAAAAGAAGCCTTTGTTGATGACCGGCCGTGTGGTTGAGTTTGAGTCATCCTCTGTGTTCTCCATTTAGGACTTATAACCACATTAGTAACTTCCTTTTCTTAGTAAGAAATGTCACCTCATTAATTTAGAGGAAGCTGTTCTTCACAGTGGTGATCTTATTTGTTGTTTTTTTTTTTTTTTTTTTAACATTTAGTGGGTTTTATGCACCCCCAACCTCCCGCCCACCCTGCACCTCTTTATTACTCCTTGTTGATGCACAGTGCCTTCTGGGTCAAAGGTGGGAATTACCCAGCATCACACAGCAGGTCTTTAAGGGAGAATCAGGCCCTGTCCGCTTTCCACCTGAAATTGGAGAGAGACCCGATTACTGCGTATTGCATCAGCCTCATCTGGCCTGTTGATATTGGGATGTAATTATGGTCTTTGAGCTTATTGTCCGCATTGTAAATCTGTCTCGCACGGAATCTTCGCTTATGTATATTGAGACATCATTTATGTTGAACAAGGTAAAAGTCAATAGATGTTAAGTGACAATTGCTTGGTGTTGTAGTGATTAAGATAATGCTTTTAGGCTCTGTAGAAGATTCTGTCCCTGATGAAGATGGTAACATTTGCAAGTAGTGCATGTTTTGTTGTGGTTAAATTTTCCAGATATCATAGCTTGCATTATAGTGGTGAAAAGGGTGAGGTATTCAGATATTATGCTACATGTTATAGACCTCAATTTTGACCAATAGGCTTCCAGCTGATGTCACAGATGATACCCTGTGGTCTGTCAGCACTGTACCAGTGCCCAAAGTTGACCCCATCCATCACAATGAGCCACTCTGCGCCATCTTCTCACTAAGGATGCTCTAGACTCTCTTTGGCCACCTCAAATCACACCTACATTGTCAAATCTGCTTTGGGGTTAGAAATGCAATTTGATATTTTATTTATAATACAAATCAACAGGGCATGTAGATTTTTGAGGGAAGATTTATTCAGGCACCTTTATGGGGGGACGGGTAGTGAACTGAGCATGATGCAAAGTCACGTATGGTTTAAACAAGCAAATCGTAGGTCCATGAGAGCCTGGCCATTGCTCCCAGGCTCTCTCCTACCCGCAGAACGACTGTCTCCCCCAAACCTGCCTGCACGCGAACCTCATTCTAATGTCCTTTTAGCCAGACACTTCAGATTGCATGCTTTTGTAATGAAGTTGTATCAGAATGGGGAGGTGTGAGGCTCAGCGGGTTAGGATGCTGAGCCTGTGATCGGAATGTTGCCAGCTCAAATCCCAGGGTTGGCAGACTGATTTCTCTGCTGGGCCCTTGAGCATGGCTTGTATCCGTGAAAGCTGCAGACACCGGCTGCCCCTGCTTTCTCCGAATGTATGTCACTTTGGATAGAACTTCTACTAAATGAATAAAATGTAAAATGTAACTACATTTTGTAGTGATACCCTGGGTGTGTTAGCGTATGCCTCTATGGCTCAGTTGTGACCGTGCAGATTTGTTTGTGCTTTCGGATGACCTTGGAGCTGGCGTATCGAAGCAGACGTGTGTGATGCTACCGCATTGCACACTTCTTTCGACCATCCAAAGAGGCTTTGCACCCTCTGTCTTGGGACACATTATTTCACATAATAAGAATTTGTTTAAAACATGGAAGCTGTTTTGGTTTAATCCGTGCGCTCCTCTGTTGTTTCGTCTCCATGGTTTCACGGGGCAATTATATGGCGGCGACAGGCTCTGGAAGAGTGACATCCAATTAACTCGTTAGGGGTGCGTGCGGAGTGGCGAGCTTGTGCTTTGTGGATCTCGGCAGTGGCTAGGGGGAGATGCTCAGGGGAGGCTGAGAGGGTTGTCACTGTCCATCCAGAGTCAATGGAGCTAAAGCGATTGGTAACGACCAGAGGGGCTGCTCGGAGCGCCTCTTGCTCCATGCTAGCTGGCTGTCAGTGCCCCCAAAAGCTTGCCAAAAAGCCACAAATGCTTTGCTCATTAAATGGACGAAGAACACAAGTAGGGAACTGCTTTTAAGACGTTCAGATTTCCTGTATTATTTGTGCCAGGTAATTTTTTTATTTTTTTTTGTGCACTACGTGCTTCATTTTGTAAGCTTCCCAAGCATTTATTCAAGTAGAACGTTCAACAGTATATGAAATAGCTTGGAGTTTTACGTACACAAAAATGTTTTGAGGGCAGAACAAAAAATGATTGGTTCAGAGAGGTGTAGAGGAGGTGGGTCCAAGCACCTAGGGGAGGTGGGACCCACCAATGAGATGTCTTGGTCCCACCTCCTCTACAATCTGATTGGTTATATCTCTGAACCAGTCATTTTTTGCTCTGCCCTCAGAATATTTATGTGTAAAACTCCCAGTAGCTATGAAATAATTCATTTGGGGCATTTTTTTGTTTACTTTTGTACTTTGATAGCGTTAAGTTGTCCTTTGGGAGTTATAAAGGGGTCTAATCATGTTAATATTAGACTCTGTACTCCTGATGTATCCTCCCGTCCAATTTTTGTGGGCTACGTTGGTGTTCCAGCCCAAGACTGGGAGACTTTTAATGCTGCTGTTTCTTTTTCTTTATTTGTGAAAGTTTATCAGGCACCATAATTAGCCTTAATCAAGTCATGGATTCTGTAATTCAGTTTCTGAAATATGTTTTCCCTCAGTGACTGTGTGGGTTCAGAATGTACAGGAGTGTACAGGAGCCCAGACATTAGTCTTTGGCATTTTTCACAAGTCAATTAAGTCTTTAGTCCCTGAGCTTACGCCCATTTGCTCCCTCCGAGGTGTCTAGGTCACAGCCATGTGTTGCCCATTGTCCACATCCTGCTTGTTCTCAGCTACAGCACCATGTATCCTTGTTCCCAGCATTGTGGCCTTGGCGAAAGCCTCCTTCTCATGTTGTCGGGCATGTCAGCGTCGCTTATGATTTTAAGGGCGGTGGACGATGTAATCCTGCAGAAATCCTCTCTGCACATTGCGGCCGGTTGTGACCCGACCTTGATGAGCCGTGTGACACGGTTCGTTCTTGTTATGAGTAAATCACACCGCCACAAACAGCTAACAGGCCTCCTGTACTGACTCGAATATCGATTTGTCTCTTTTGACCCTGACACACTCTTGTATTTTCATCACACAGTTTTAGTCAAGGTGACCTGCTGCATCTTACAAGAACATAGATAAAAGTAGACTTCATTCATACATTGCTCTGAAAACGAGGACAAAGACTCAAAACATGAAAGGCATTACTTCCTTATAAGGTACCTGTTTGTCAAAAACATGCCATGATGTCATCTTTGAGTAGAGAGGCATCAGAGGCTGCTGGCTTTGGGCTGAAAGCTGCGTTGGTGCTGCGTTGGTGCCACGTTACGTGCTGGTTCTGAAACTCGGAAGACAATGACCCGGAAAGGAGATAGAGGCTCGTCTGGTGGGGAAATTCCTGTTACCGGTTCTGAAAGTTCACTGGAGTTATTTTTTCACCGCGCTCACTGCATGGTTCACTGCAGGCGGTGGCGGTGGCGATGGCGGGGCTGGGGGGGTGGGGGTGCGTGACGGTGAACTGCAGTCTTCTGCTGACCTACAAACAGACACGCTTCATCTAGCCCACCTGTCACACCCCTGCAGCCTGCCTCCGTCAGGCCATCCGTAAACTGCCATAATACTTCATACCAGTAATAAAATGTCTGCCGTGTGCTTGTAGTAAGACTAGATGTAGGGGCCGCTGGGAAACTCTTTCTGTCTCCCTGTTCCTTTAAATTCTTCCAATAAACGTATGCTTTTCTCAGATACTTTCATTCCTTAATTGGAGTTTTATTTAATCGCTACCAACAACAGAGCAGGACCAGGCAAACGTAATTACCATCGAAGTAAATAGACGTTTAGGAAATTGCAAGTGCATGCAGCATAACGCGTAAACAACCAATTGTACTAAGTAAGCTAGCAGCCCCCCCCCCCCCCCCCCACTAAAAAACAGGATTACATTGGTGAAACACCACATCATTATAAAATATTGCATATGTAAACAAAACAAGCTGTAACAGCTAAATTAGTCTATTTATCTGATGCTTTTAGTGTGTTCGTTTTTTTCCTTTAAATTGTTATTTAACATTTGTAGTCTGCTTTTGAAGTTTTTCCTGTTTATTTTTTGTTAATCTGGTGTCTGTTTTCTGTGGAAGAGAGACAGACTTCTCTGACAGGGACTTGAAGGAACTGGGGATAAAAAAACAAAACACTCTTAGAGCTTTAGCATTTGCTTAGGACTCGTCCTCTTGGCTTGTTGCTCAGTGTGCAGTGTTGCTGGTTGTGTTTGAATACACAGCAAACCATAAATGAAAGGGGGAAAAAAGTATTGTTCTCTCTCCCCTTTCATATGTCAGAATGCGGGATAATGGACAGCGACGTATTGGGTTGTGACAGCCGCTTTTACCGCCGAAGAGCCTTCATGTGGCTGAACACTTGCGTCTGCCTTTGAAGAGTGTGTGCTCTCCACCTATCACACGCCGGCCTGTCCTCCTTCTGTTCCCTTTCCTGTGACTTTGGGACCTAAATGTTTCTCGAGTGCCGAGGCCCCCCGCCACCTTCAAAGTTGAGATCCCCCTCGACTCCCCTCAGAAGTCCTGCTCTTTGCTGAGACAGGACTAAGGAGTTTGCATCACAGTGTCCTGTTTATGTTTGCTATGTGTTCAGCAGCGCATACATACTTGCAGCCGTGTACAGTTCTGATTTGCACACTTCTGTATGAACTTCATTTAAAGTGTGACCATATGTTCATCAGGCTGGCATGTTAAGCTCCGCGGTCAGGGCATAAGATGGGCCATAATTCTTATGAAGAGGCCAACCTTATTATTAGCCAATGATATGTTATGAAATGGTGAGTGACAGGGGAGGTGGAATTTTGGGGCCAATCAGCTTTCAGCTGGTGTAAGTGCCCCTCCCATTTGGGGTGCCATTGGTCTAAATGGTTTGTTGGGCTCTGAAAGTTTTGTGTTTATGCACTCAGGGTGAAGTTCAGCTCAGCACTTGAGGTTAGACACCTCCTGATGATGACGGTATACATGGGTGAGTAGAGTTCTTTTTTTTTTTTTTTTTTTGCTTGAATGGGTGTGCCCAAAAAAACACATGTATTAATGCATTTGCTTATTAATGAGTTCTCTTTTAACCTTATATGGTCAGGCTTATTTATGTGCAACTGTAGCCTGGTTAATTACCACGATTCCCCTAAAGGTTATTAGGACTTTGAGCAGAAACACGCTTGGCTACACAGAGCCTGAGGCCCAGAGCAATGCGGGTGACCCACTGGCGTGTTGCTCGCCAGCGCCGCCGGATGCTTAATGAGCCATCCTGGGTTAAGCGTGTTCTCAAGGGTGCGCAGCGGCCGCGTCCTTCTTGGGGATGCCGCAGTCGTAACTCTCTCTCTCCCCGGCGGCTTGCCGTGCGGTGGCCAGATGCTGCTGGCCCCCTCATTTATGCTCGAGCTCCTCTTCGGGATAGCCAGTGTTCCTCTCGGGGTTTTTCAGCATAAGCAAAGATGGTTTTTCTGAACTTGGTTTGTATTCGTTAAAAAAAAGGATCTAGTGGAACTAGTGAAAAAACTGGTGTGTGACCCATGACCCCCTATTCCTCCAGTGACCCTGTCTGCCCATTAATATGGATAAAAGAATTTGCTAAATAAATAAATGTAAATGAAACCAGGCAATTTTTTTTAAAGCAACTTGGCTTGTGAGCATTTAAGCGCAATGATTGACTTAAAGTTTTTTTTCAGTGAAAGTGATTATTTGTCATTGTTGACACATCACAAGGAAATGTGTCCTCTGCATTTATCCCAAATGTGACATAGCAGGGGGCAGCTAATTCAGTGCCCGGGGAGCAGTGCTTGTGGGCGGTACCTTGCTGGTTAGGGATTCGAACCAGCAACCTTTCAATCACTAGTGCACTTCCTGATCCATTAGGCCTCCACTGCCCCTTTTACTGCCCTTAGAAGCATGTACTAGTGAAGTTAGTTTTTTTAATGATGTTCTGGAAGCACACAGAGCATGCAGGTTTGGCGCGTGAGGGTAGACGGTGGCCGGCTGTCTGATTATTCACGCCATGTTTCCCGTCGGCGTCCGCAGGTCCCAGCAGCACTCAGAGGACAGCCTTGCGAAGCCCAATGCAGGACGGTCAGTCGCCTGGGGATTTTTCACTCTGCTCTCGCAGCCTTGCTCTCTCAGGACAGTATGCAAACACATGCCTGGCTGAAAATGCGGTCTTCGGCTAATAATGCCTCATGCCAAAAGGTCGGAATGAAAACGGAATGCGGCACCCTGTTAATGACCGCCCGCTGTTACTGGTTAACTTCAGTACTGTCCCGGGACCGCAATGGCGTCTCACTTTGTAAATCACCACATGTTGGCCGGCTGCTCCACCTCGCCGCCTGACTGACCAGCCCTCTCTTTGTCCCAACAGACGACGCCGGGCTTCCCGGACCAGGCCACCCCAAGAACTCGAAAGGTAGGCCTCTCTTTCCCGCCATGGCTGCCTACACTGCACAGCTTTTAGCGGGATGTTTCTGTGTGCCGGGAAGCTGGAATATTGTGCCGTGAGTCACCGTTTACTCTCAAAACTAAAAGCCTAATAGTAGCGGTAGCCATAGCGATTTTGCCAGCTGAAAGGGTCTCTGTGTTTCTCACACCTTACGAATGGAAAGAGTTCATGTAGTTTTGGACAAATGCAGCGTGTTGAATTTGGCCGTTAAGCCACAGTGTATATTTATTCTGGGGTTGAAACCAACAATAGCTGATAATCTGACTGAAAAAGCACGTTGGAACGTTTTGGTGTTGATACTACATCAGGGCCATTAAATGTATGTTTCTGAAAGCTAGATAAGAACATAAGAACATAAGAAATTTACAAACGAGAGGAGGCCATTCGGCCCATCAAGCTCGTTTGGGGAGAACTTAACTAATAGCTCAGAGTTGTTAAAATCTTATCTAGCTCTGATTTAAAGGAACCCATGGTTTTAGCTTCCGCTACACTAGCAGGAAGACTATTCCATACTCTAACTACACGCTGTGTAAAGAAGTGCTTCCTCAAATATGTTTTAAAATGTTCTTCCGCTAATTTCCACTTGCCACGAGTTCTAGTATTTAGACTAATATTGAAATAGTCATTTGGCTGAACAGCATCCAGACCCGTTAGAATCTTATAGAGCTGAACCATATCCCCCCTTAGTCTCCTTTGCTCAAGGCTAAACAGATTCAGTTCCGCTAACCTCTCCTCATAAGACATTCCTCTAAGACCAGGAATCATTCTCGTAGCTCTTCGTTGCACCTTTTCTAAGGCAGCAATGTCCTTCTTGAGGTATGGTGACCAAACCTGCACACAGTATTCTAGGTGGGGTCTTACCAAGGAATTATATAAGTGTAACATCACCTCCCTTGACTTAAACTCCACACTCAGTTGTAACTCACATGTTATTAAGGAGTTCTCATAAAGAGGAGCACGGCGTCGATTGGCCGGAAGAGTGTGGCTCTGTCTTCGGCGTCGCGTGGACACACTAGGCCAAATTAGCCGGAGTGGCTGCCTCCATGCCGCGTCACGGGCCGTCGGGAAATCCTCAGGGCCTCTCTCGCTTCCGGCATGCCATCCTGGGAACCGGGGCCGCTCTTGTCATTTTGCCGGCGCGAGAGTCAAGATAAGCCGGTGCTTCTTCAAGATAACAATTTGCAGATTCCTTGTGAATAATTCATCGGTGTGCCTGGGGGGGGGGGGGGGGGGCGTGGGAGGGACACCCTGAGCTAAGGGACACAGGCGGGTGATTGAGGGCTTTCCGGGTTAAAGATGCCGCAGCCGAGTACATTTGTTTTTATTCGGTCATAATTCCCGGTAGTGAAGGGGAGGCTGTGTTGGCGAGCAGATCTCTTAAGGTGAAGTATGAGCCATTTTTGTCTCTCTAGTAATGCCGGACTCAGTCCCCAGAAAATATTTTTGGCAAGTAATTTCATTTATCAGTTAGGGCTCCTAGCTGAGTCCGGAAAATGGTTCTGAAAAAATGTTGTACTTTAGTGTCTTACCTTGTACCCTGGGGGTGTGGCTGCAAAAAGCCAAAGGACAATTAGCCAGCATGAGGAGCACTCCCACCATGTGGGGGGAGGTGGGGTATTACAGGCTATATCATTTTGTGCTCCCTCTGGTCTTTATTGGGAGTGACCCTGTGCTCTGACACGTATCTCCGCTTGTCCTCATGAATTCCAGAGCGCTGCTTCTTCAAAGGGTCGAGCCCTCGTCAGACTGTTGTCCTGCATATAGGTTCGTAATAGACTTTCCATCAGTGGCATTCCTAAGTGCTCCCCGGTGAGATATTGGCTTTCGTGCCGCTTGCTGAGCAAAGCCAGGACTTGGAGTAACCGTGAAAATTCCCAGTCAAGGACTGTATCCATCCAGCGCTTGGAAACTTGGCTTAGGAGCTTCTGAGTAATGGCTCGAGTTTCATCTGCATTTTATAGGTTATTACCACTTAACATGTTCTTTTAAATCGTGCCGAAGGCGGGATAATAACTTCGATATGTGAGCTTATGCTGGCGGTCAACATAAAATGGCATTTTTCCACAGATGCGACGCATCCAAATGATCTTTCTATTGAGACAAACAGCATGGTTTTTTCAACATTGTCCGAGGAGAGGAAGCGAGTCGTTGTGGAGACTTTCCCCCCTCCTTTTTCTCTGAACCGTGACTCTTTGCCGATGACTTCATGGTTCAGTTATGAGGCACCAGTAGAGCGAAGGCTGGTATTTAGTGAATGAAAGTGCCACAGGTCCCTTTCAGCATGATGTCATCATCTTTGTCACAAAGCAGCACATTATGGAACGCTCTGCTCATTTGCCAGGCCGTTTTTTTTTCATGACACTGAATTTACGTCACTCTTTTGGGAGCCGGGCAGAATTTAACACATTCAGCTGAGCGACTAAAAATGGCTCTAAGTGAGAAAATTTTGCTGCGATGTGGCTTTCAGTGTTTGACGTGCAGTTATGCATAACTCACAGTGTATAACTCACAGTGTGGGCCTGAAACTGTTTCAAATTGATTTGTATTGTGACCTGAGAACCAGAGATATACCCTGATCTCATACATCTGGAACATACCTGCTCCTGACAACATGTGTGACATTCACACATGATAGGAGAGACTTAAGGGAGGATCATCCCGGTCAGCTTCTTTCGGCACAAGGGGAATGGGCTTTGAATCTGGTTTCTGCCAAGGTTTTTCCTTCTATGGAGTTTTTCCTTACCACTGTTTTATAATGTAAAGTGCTTTGAGAGAGTGCAATGTTGTGAAAATGCACTATACAAATAAAACTGAGCTGAAATTGAATAAAATCTGAATGCATATTCTTATGCAGCTTTATGAACTTTGCATGTAGCGTGTATCCTCGCGCTCAACAGCTCCTGTAAAATACTGGCCTTGCAATGCATCTTGCATCCTGTTTTGTTGGCCTGACGTACTATATTCTGCAAAGTTTCTCACCTCAGCCGTCCCCCTTTGGCTTTCATTAACACCCACCCCCCCTCCCCCCCCCCAAATAATCAGAGATGATTAAGTAAACATAATTCATACCGATAAACAGATATCGTCTCCTCAGGTTCTACCAAATTGCACTCTGCCTCTACTGATTGGCGTAAATGAAGGTTATTTTTAAAGCTAATCTTGCTGAGACGCAGAGGATGATGAGACCCTTTTTTGGTTTTGGTGTTTGTCGGTCTTCACTGGCTCAGTTTCACATGGTCATGGTCTTCCAGCAAAAAAACGAGCATAATACCTTGTAGTTCTTCTCTCTCTCTCTCTCTCTCTCTCTCTCTCTCTCTCTCAAGGGTCTATTTTCATTGAAGCACACTGTGCAGGTTTATAAATAATCATTTTTCACTCGGGCCTGACGCATATGGGAGGGGTGAAGGTACAATGTTTGTGTTGAGAAGCACACCAGATAAACGGCCAAGGCCATTAAACTTGTTACGCTTGTGTTATAGCAGAGCTTATTGGTGTTGTGAGCACTTTGGGGGTTGACTTTGGTGGCTTTCACCATTGGGGTGTCACAGTGTCCCGAGCAGCAGGAGAACAAGTAGATGTTTCCACATATCTAGCTGTAGGTGTGATGATGGTTTCCGTGACCCTCAAGTAGATCAGAGTCAAGCCAGGCTGTGGATGTGGTAAAGGAGGGAACCAGCTTTCACTGGGCTAAGCAGTGTTAGTTCCTGCTCCCCCAAATAGTCGTGGGACCCATTTCTGTAGAAGGCACTCCTTCATGAAGGAACCAGTAGCTATTTTATCTAGCTGTAACACACTGGGTGTTGTGACAGCCCAAGTTAAATTAATTAAATGAATTAAAGTAGTAATCAGTGCCCCTTTACGCATGTTGGTACGTGGTTAACATAGGTAAAATGCACATTAATCATCATTGCCTGACTCAGTCAGATTGACTCAGAGTCCCTATCAACCCAAAATGCTAATTCATGATTCAGCGATTAGCTTGATTGCTCACATTTACGAATGGCCGGGGCAGGATGAAAGATGCGGAAGGCTCTTTTGAAGCCTTTCCCGTGCCTCTTCCTCCTTGTGCAGATGTCATTATTTCGTGCGGCCTGCCATCTCTGACCTGTATGGTTCCCGGTGCATGGTTTCAGTTCTCTCGATGATAAATCTCAGGCAGCGTGTCAACACATGTCCGATTTCTCATCCATCTGAGAGACATTTAGGGGCATTCGCATGTGTGCTCATTCAAATCTGCCCAATTAATTTTAAGCGACACCACTAGTCTGATTTTTGCATTTGCCTTTAAAATATATTTACGTCCCATTAGTGAATCTCCTGCGAGTACAGAGGGGAGATTCCTGATGACCTTGGTACGTGATTGGAATAAAAATGATAGGTTCACCCAAATCCACCTAGACTGTACTTCTACTCATTTATTGTTAAACAATATTTTGCATTATTCTGTTTGAACTGATTTGCTTTTAAGCTTCATATACTGTGCCCCTGTGCTTTTATCTTGAACAGAGACAGTGTTTTGCATTATTAAAATCTCCTTCCCTGTCATACACGCCTCTTGCCGACTTTAAACAGGGACAGTTGTGGTTTTTAAACTGGCGAATGTCAAACGGTTTGTTTAATTAGGCAGGACTCTGACGACAGCTTTGGTGCCAATGTGATGTCCCATTGATAACGATTGTGTGTTTCTGTTCTGCTGTGTGCGTGCGTGCGTGTGTGTGTGTGTGAGAGAGTGTTTCTGAGTGTTTGTGACCTCTGTGGTCAGAGTGGGTTTTGTGGATTGGAAATGTTCCCATCAGATGATAGAAATCAGGGAAAAAAATTATGATTGATTTTTAGGGAAAACTGAAACGACAAATGATCCATGAAGAATCCTTATACAGAATCTTAGAATCTTATACAGAATCTTATACAGATTCTGTAGAGGTTTCAAGAGACACGAAACCTTTTTTGTTTGCTGAAGATTGCTTAACGCTAACAGGTGTGTCAGACTGTGTTCTCTGACATGCACTGTTACCCTTCAGCGACGGTTCCTTGCAGGAATGGAGATCTTTTCCAGCTCTCCATAGCTATGTTCTCACTGTAGGGGTTTAACTACCAACAGTACCTGCTGACACCCGAGTATCATCGTGGATAATCAGATTGTTGTTGGTTTAAGTGCCATGAGAGACCCTGCAGTAGGAGATCAAGGGAATTAGGTAGAGTCATTCTGGTAAAATATGTTTACACGTAATGGACTGAAAAATAGAAAATCGCTCTCGGTTTTAAAAACTCCAGCCAAGAGATGGCTGAGATGTTTTCGTTTTCACCCTGATTGTTCTCCTTAGCTGTACATCAGTTTGGTTTTGTGCACTTGAGATGAATTTGCTGTTTGTGCTCTGTGGTTAATTTTAAGGCTTTGCATGTGGCCGGACAGAAAGCAAGGGTGTCGACTCCATGTGCAGCGCTGAGTTCTCACCTCATCCATAAGATGGGCCAGACGTTGCCCTGACTGCGGCGTGTGTTGGCCTGGGATCTAACAAGCTCTCTCTCAGCACTATCTGACTTCTTATTATAGGAGAGCATGCTGGGACGGTCTCACTGGATGACGTGAAGCAGCTGGGCGGTCTCCCATCAGCTCAAAGGAAGGAGAAACCCTCTGTAAAAAAAATGGCCTGGGTTCCCCCAGAACACGTATAAATACTTCAGTACTGCAGGCGCTAGGCCTAGGTGGCCAGTATCAGATCAACACAAAGAGGACTGAGCAGGGCTCCATGAGTGTCACACACATACACAGTGGGGCTGGAACTTTCAGAAGGTGAAAGGCTACTGTTGTTTTAAGCTGGCCTTTTCCAGGAAAGGCCTGCATTCAAAGAATGTCTCTAACCCAGTGTTTCCCAGTCTGGATCTTGGGGACCCACAGACAGTCCATGTTTTTGTTCCCACTCAACCCAGAGCTTGGAGGGAGCAAAAATGTGGACTGTCTGGCAGGCAGTACGGGGGGAGCAAAAATATGGACTGTCTGTAGGTCCCCGAGGATTGGACTGGGAAATATCATATGACATAGGACCAGGCTGTATGTGTAATTTTACAGCATTTTCCCCATTCAGAAAGATTTTGAGGCAGTAACCCTCCTTCTCACACAGTAATTATGATATTTGTTCTGATGGTGACTGGAAACATCTTTGATGTCCTGCCTTCGCCCTGGCAGCTGCTTTGAAGCGGTTTCTCCTAGTAGAAGTGACAGGGTCCGATTCTCCAGCTGCCACTGGCACTTTGATTCCTCATCTTGGAGATTCTGAGAAGCACCACACTGCTGAGGAAGCTGACAGGATCTGAGTAGGGGCTCTAAAAGCGGCAGTTCATGTGACAGACGAAAGGGATCGTTTTACTGGGGAATGTCAGCATATCACGATGAGGTCGTCCTGGTATGGTGGCAATCAGCCAATGGAAGCGGACTTCTCATTAAAACTGCTGGAATATTGTTGTCATCTGTGTTAAGAGACATGTCTAAGACATTTTTGGCTTGTTAGATCAAAGCAAGTGTTGCCTTGATCAGTGTAGGTGATTTACATGGTTAATCGTGGCTTGACTTGCTCGAATGTAGGTGATGAAGTTGTATGTCAGTACTGGGCCCCTTTCCAAGATTACGAAATCATCTTATCAGATAAGGGCAGCTCCGGTGTGCGGCGGCCCGCCTCACCATGGGGCCCTGGCACTGTTACCAAGCCGGGAGTGGCCTGGCTGCCCTCAGTGACATCACAGTATTGCTGTTGTAGGTGGTGCAGGTGTGAGATCAAAGGTCTTCCTTGGTGTTATTACCCATCTGATGGCTCAATGCTGCTGCCGCATGGATGCTCTGCTCCCCACAGCAAGTCGCCAATCACGGTGTTTTTTTAAACCCTGTCTCACAATCCACCTCAGTGCTAGCAGATTACGGCATCGAGTGAGCTGCTGTGAGTTCTCATGTGCAATGACCCGTGTGACTCTCACCTTTGCCAGCAGATGACGAAGAAGCCCTGAACTCCATCATGAAGGACCTGGCCGCCCTGGGCCTCTGCTCCCAGCTCAACAGCAGTAAAGACCAGAACAGGTGTCTGCTCTTCAGACCGGTACGCTCCGATTTCCCTCCTGGTCACGCTCCTACTTCCCGCCCCCACATGAGGTCTGAGATGCCCTCACTACACTTCCCCATTACCTGGTCCAACAGTTTCCCTCTTAGCCAATCAGCACACTCATCCTATGTCCCAGAGAATACCTGGGAATCATATTGTGTATACAGGACTGCATTTGCAGGTCTGTGTAAATTTAGATTCTGTTTCGTGTGAATTTGGCAAAGAATGTGATCTTTTTACGCAATGATGACATCACAGCTTAAGCCATGTACACATTCCATGTATCCCTACCTTCCTTTACCAAAAATGCGGCCCGTCTCCAGTCAACCGTGTGTTCGGAATGGCACACTGGTGAGAGCCGGTTTTTTCAACAATCTTACTGCTTGAGCTGTTGAATCGTGTCACAAATCTCGATGTTTTGACACCACTTTCCGCACTGCTCCGTCCTGTGGGGGCATTGGAGGTGGGGAGGTTTGCGTGTCGTCCCCTCCTCTCCATGAAGCTACGTCACATGCCATGACAGAATGACGGCCAGATACCTCGTTGCAGCCAATCACAAGCCAGGATCCGCTGTAACTCACCAGTCCCCGCCCTCTTTCAGAAATGCGCAGCTGTTCATTGGCACCCCTCTGGCCGCAAATGGCGCCTCGCGGCCCTGCTCCCCCTTTTGCGATGGCAGCACGGCTGTCTCCAGCTGGAGCAGATGGCTTGAGTTATCAGCGTTGCGTAAACAGAGCCCTGTTTTTGCCTATCCCTCGTATTCCCCGGCTTCGCGGCGCGTAATCCCCCCGAATTAACTGTCCAAACTCAGATGCATGTGCGACCTCCCAGATTTCCTATCATAACAGCCCAAGCTCAATTCTGTGTGACTTCATACACTTCCTGTGATAATCGTAATGACTTTCTTGGCATTTGCAGTAAGCAAAAATGCTCTTGTTTGAATTTCCAGGCAAGTGGCCCCTTCACAGATGCCTTAAACTATATTAACCTATTAATATTCATTCCATTTATATGAATACTGCACAGGACAATGTAATTACAGCTCTGGAAATAATCAAGAGGTCACTCTGTATTTTTTTCTTTAATCTGCATTTATAAATCCGGGTTTAATCCTGTTTCTGCTGGCAGAAGGCAACACTTTGAGGCAGGCTGCTTCCAGACTCAAAGTTTCTAAAACAGCAGTACACAAGAACAATGTGAAGCAGGAGACGGTGGCAATAACCAGAAACCAGATAGGTAGAGGGCAGAAGCGACTTTCTAATGCCAGAGATGTCCGTCAACTTATCCGGGAGTGCCTCATAAATCAGAGGATGTCCTCAAGTGACTTTAAAAGAATGGGAAACATTAAGTGCAGGTGTGAGGTGCACTGCTAGGACAGTTTGTATCAGGCTACTTGAGGCAGGACTGAAGTCCCATAAAGCAAGGAAGAAGCCCTTCATTAATGAGAAGCAGAGAAGAGCCTGACTAGAGTTTGCAAAAAAAAATGTGTGTGCGTGTGTATGTACTCACAGATGCACACCCATAAATTGAGAAATGAGTGAAACTGAAAATTTTGCTGTGGTCTCCTAATTTTTTCCAGAGGTGTATTTTTTTGCATATATGTATTCTTTTCCAGAATATTTTTTTATCAGCACGTCTAGCTGATCAGTTACAAAATAACTGCTTGCAGGAGTATTTTTCATAAATTAAGGACCCCTGCTTTACTTTTACTCGGAATTCCTTACTGAATGTATACGATTTTAGTAAAAAAAAAAATGTTTTAAGTGCTTCTCACTTCCTTCACAATGTTGCTGCTTGAAGCACAAAAAAACAATAGGGACAAAATGTAAAAGAAATTGACTTCCAGTAACCTCCCGACCAGAACAAGAGCCTGCATGAATGGAGGCTTTTTTTGCACCTCCCGATCTATGGCCTTTTTTCAAAGAACAAGGTCCACAGAGAGGAATTTGCTTATGCAACCAGTCTCACAGGTAGCCGATCCTTGTCCTCTTCAGTCATGATAGAAGAATTTTGTTTTCAGTCCCTCTCATTGGCTTATTTTCTGCTATCACTATGGGAACCATAGCGCAGTCTTTAGATCCTCGGTTCATTAGACGCTTTGCGGATGGTGTCCTTTCATACCTGACATGCAGACTCTCCTCTTCCCTTGGCAGGATCTGCGGATAAAGCTGGAACATGAGGGTGAGAGACGGTGAGTGGAAGTGTTCCGGCTTCCGGGCTTTGTGGTGGGGGGGGGGGGGGAGTTCACCCAGGTACATGTGGCACACTGTAGCTGCCTGCCAAACCACAATAATGACCTCATGTTTGCACTTGCTTTTGTGTTGTCTGAAAAAGGGCCAAAGGCCAGACCTTGGATAGCCCAGTAGTAACAGTTAGACACTGCAATATACCACAGAAAACTGTGATATCCCGCAGGACATCGCAGTACACCACAGAAAACTGCAATATTCTGTGGGACATGCCAGTACACCACAGATAACTGCAGAATGCCACAGGACATTGCAATATGTCATAGAAAATTGGAGTACTCCACAGAACACCGTAATATGCCACAGAAATCTGTAGCATGTTGCAGGACTGCAGGAAATCACAGCACACCGCAGCAAACTGCAGTATGGCACAGGGCATCACAGTATTTCACAGGATATCACAATACCCTACAGAAAAGTGCAATATGCTGCAGGACATCGCAATATGCCCTAGCAAACTGCAGTGTACTGCATGACATCACAATATTTCATAGGACATCGCAATACCCTACAGGAAACTGCAGCATGCTGCTGGACATTGCAATACACCATAGCTAACTACAGTGTGCTGCAGGACATTGCAATATTTCATACAACATCGCAATACACCACAGAAAACTGCAGTATGCCACAGGGCATCACAGTATTTCACGGGATATTACAATACCCTACAGAAAAGTACAATATGCTGCAGGACATCGCCATACACCACAGAAAACAGCAGGATGCCATAGGGCATTGCAATATGGCAAGGAAAATCTCAGTATTCTGCAGGACATCACAATATGCCACAGAAAACTACAGCATGCTGCGGGACATCGCAATGCACATCAGCAAGCTGCAGTATGCCACATGACACTGCAATACATCACAGAAAACTGCAGCATTCCACAAGATATTGCAATGCACAGCAAACTGATTTATGCCACAGGACATTGCAACACCCCACAGAAAACTACAGTTTGACGCACAACATCGCAATACACCACATCAAACTGCAATGTGTGGCATCACAATTTTACACAGAACATCGCGATACCCTACAGAAAACTGCAGCATGCTACAGCAGGTTGTAATACACCACTGAAAACTGCGGCATGCAGATAAGCTGCAGAAAGTTCCCATGGTACTCCACTGACCACCACAGTAGGAAACAGAAATACACAGCACATCACTGCACTTTATGATATACAGCCTGATAGCATAACAAGCTAACGGACTCCACTAGACATCACGGTGTACAGCTTGATAGCACAACAAGCTAAAGGACTCCACAAGGAGACTCCACAGCAGAGATGATGACTGAAGAAGGCTTGGAGGTTATCTGTCAATCATCTGAATGTGTGGAGCGAGTCGATGCACAAGCATTAGGTTTGCGTTTTATAGACATTTAGGAGCCTGAGTGGTTTCTATTAGTCATTGTTTCATAAAACATAGTTATGCACTGCATTTATGATGAGCATCTGCTAGACGAAATGGGCAGCCTTTACAATTAAACAGAGACTTACATCACCCAGAAAGCGGATCTAGAAGTAGAGCTCACCTCCGGTGTAGGACTCCAAAGCCATTTTAAGGCTTGGTGTTATTACCGATCCACTGTCATTTACACTGAGCGGAATAACAGCTCTGGCTGCGATTTAGGTAAATCGTTGTGGCTTTCAGCAAATCGCTCCCCATGGTGGTCTGAGTGGGGAATTTAATTTAATAAACAAATGTTTGAACTGGCTTAGATTCTGCTTTTGGAAAGACAAATGAAGGTAGGCGAGCAATGTGTAACCTTGAGCTCACTGCGGGGGGTAGGCGGGGGAGAGGTGGGGGCAACTAGATGCTCTGCTGGGGATTTACCGGCGTGCGTTGCTGCCGAGGACCACCGAGGTTTCGGGGGGTGGGGGTGGAAGAGCCTGCAGTGCGCCGTGCCGCCGAGGGCGGTCCTGTAACACCACTCCCAAGGACCGTAGGCAGCGCAGAAAGAGGAAGCAGCCCCTGTGCTGAACTGGCAGGGTGAAAAGAGGGAACATGGGAAGGAGGCGCCTGCTGTTCCGTGCTGCCTCACTGCTCGTCGCCGCCCCCTACCTGCCGAGCTCGGTCAGGCTTGGTGCCGCTCCTGTTGGTGTTAAGGACAGATTGACGAAGGGGATCAGACAAATCCGCAGTATGTGACTGGCTATCGCGGTAGAATCCAGTATGTAACTGGTTGTCATGGGGACTTTTTATTGGGTAATGATGCCCATTAAAGACTGCTTATACATGGACCCTGATGTTCGGCACAGTGCAAGCATGTTACACAAGTGTTTCGCAAGAGAAATGGGGAACAGGCGATTCTTCTTAAATACTGAGATGGCTGTTACTGAAAGCTTCAGTCAACATTTAGATCCTTAAAGCTATGGAGACACTGTTAACGTGTTCTCCGCTTCTCAGAGAGCGCCCGTATTCAGTGATTTAGGTATTCACCAACCTCTCCTACTCTGTGGGTGATCTATGTGGCCAATACATGTGCTGTTAGCAGAAATCAGGCATCACCAGGCATCATTCTGTCCTCCGCAGAATATCCCATCTGAGGGATGCAATTAGTTTTGTCCCTGTGGTTGCAGTTATGAATGTTCTGACTTTACAACATATGGCATGCGGGACTGAAAATGGAAACCATGCCAACAAGAAGTGCTTGCAGATGATTTAAGACAGGGAGCTGGGGGTGACATTCCAACGTCAAAGAAACTCCTGAACCTGATTGCGGAGCTTGTACTGTTTGAGGTTTAATACCTTCCGTATAAATTCCTACAAGAAGGTCGGAAGGTCATCTGAAATGAGACTACTCTTTCCCCTCTGCCGTACATCTCCAGGATCATCCCATTCATGAGGCCGATGAAGTACAAAGAGCTCCTCCAGAAGGTCACCAATGCCTTTGGGCAGCAGATGGACTTATTCTATGGTGATAAAGAGGTAGGGACTCGGACTCTTTTGATATGTGTGAACGCTACGGGATGTTA
The DNA here is from genome assembly GCF_048594095.1 of Paramormyrops kingsleyae. Classification (NCBI taxonomy): domain Eukaryota; kingdom Metazoa; phylum Chordata; class Actinopteri; order Osteoglossiformes; family Mormyridae; genus Paramormyrops; species Paramormyrops kingsleyae. Next base: position 40,704,172 of record NC_132800.1, on the reverse strand, counting down.
GCGTGGCCTATGGTTTGGGTAAAGGGTTATGTATGTAGGCTTGAGTGTATGTGATGGGCCTTCCTATTAGATGACAGGCTCAGTGTTCCCATATCTCTGTAGCTTCAATACAGTCAGCTGGTGAACAAGTGAACAACAAGACCTTTCTTCAACTCTGCTCCTGTGGTACAATTTTTCAGGGCATCAGACATGCAGTTGATACATGCATCCCCCCACTTACTGCGCTGTTTTTCCTCCCTGGTCCCTCATGCATCTTGATGTGGCTCCAATTTCAGCATCCGCTAAGGTGTCAGGAGGACTTGGACAAGGCTCTTCTGAGCCTGGAGCACAGCCCGACTGGCACCAGCCTTCGGGTGTTCCTCAAGGCAGCCGAAAACCGCCACGTGAGTCCAGCTTCAGTCACAGCCCCAACGATTAAACATTAGCTGTGGAATGGGGCACCTTGGTGCCGAGCTTAGGGTCTTTCCCAGAAGCAATTACATCATCTGTTTGTTCACTAATTTCAAAGAGGTCAGGACTCTGCAGTGAAAATCTGGACAAGTACACTGGGTTCGCATATTTCCACAGTTGTCTGAGCTATGATTCATTAAACAGGCATGAATTCTTAGAACGTTTGAAAAACAGTAGGTCATCCTTGGGGTAATAAATGAAATAAAAAATTCACATTAACAATCAAAGACATTTTGGTCCCATTTAGCGTTTAGCCAGTGGTCGCCAACTGGCCGATCACAATCTACAGGTTGATCGCCAAAACGTTCCCAGTCAGTCATGACACCAACCCCCCCACCACAGTCTGTACAACCCCGTTTCCAGAAATGTTTGGGATACTGTGTAAAATGTAAATGAAAACAGAATGACGTACAGATCATTTAAACTCATATTTAATTGAACACAGAACACAGATTACTTGCTGAAACTGGGAAATTTTATCGTTTTATGAGAAATGTATGCTCAATTTTAATTTGACGCAGCACGTTTCAAAACAGTTTGGACAGGGGAATGTATACTACAGTGTTGCATCACCTATTCCATTAATCAACACTCAATAAATGTTTGGGAACTGTGGAGGTCAGTTGCTGTAGTTTTGAAAGTGAAATGTTGTCCCTTTCTTGACTGATACAGGATTTCAGCTGCTCAATGGTTTGGGATCTCCTTTGTCATATTTTTCATTTCACGATGTACCAAATTTTTTCAGTGGGTGACAGCTCTGGACTGCAGGCAGGCCAGTCTAGCACCCGGACTCTTCTGCTACAGAGCCATGCCGTTGTAATACAAGCAGAATGAGGTTCAGCATGGTCTTGCTGAAATATACAAGGCCTTTCCTGAAATAGACGTCTGGATGGCAACATATGTTGCTCCAAAACTTGTATATATTGTTTAGCAATAATGGTCCCATTTGTGCAAGCTACCCAAGCCATGGGCACTCATGCACCCCTGTACCATCATGGATGCTGGCTTTTGAACTGCCTGTTGATAATACGCTGAATGTTTCCGCTCCTCTTTAGCCTGGAGGATGTGGCGTCCATGATTTCTAAAAGGAATTTGAATTTTTGTCAGACCACAGGACAGTTTTCCATTTTGCCTTATATGAGCTCAGGTTCAGAAAAGTCTGTGACATTTCTGGGTCATGTTTAGATATGGTTTCTTCGTTGTATGGTAAAGTTTCATCCTGCATTTGTGGACAAACTGTCTTATCAGACACTGGTTTCCGGAAGTGTTCCTGAGCGCATGCAGTGATTTCCACTATACAATCGTGTCTGTTTTTAATGCAGTGCCGCCTGACATCCCAAAGATCACAGCTATCCAATATTGGTTTTTGGCCTTGTCCCTTGCCTACAGAGATTTCTCAGGATTCTCTGAATCTCTTAAGGATATTATGTACCGTAGATGATGAAATTCCCAGATTCTTTGCAATATTATGTTGAGTAACATCTCTCTTAAATTGTTGCACTATTTGCCCACACAGTCTTTCACAGAGCAGTGAACCTCTACCCATCTTCACTGCACAGAGCAGTGAACCTCTCCCCATCTTCACTGCACAGAGACTCTGCCTCTCTGGGAGGCTCTTTTTATACCCAGTCATCTTACTGACCTGTTGCCAATAAACCTAAATAGTTTTGAGATATTCAACCTGGTGTTTTGTTTTAGCATTGCACAGCTTTTTCAGTCTTTTGTTGCCCTGTCCCAACTTTTTTGAAACATGTTGCTTACATGAAATTCAAACTGAACATGTTTGTCATAAAACACAAAAATTTCTGTTTCAACATTCAATATGTTATCTATGTTCTATTTTCAGTGAAATATGGATTTATATGATTTGCAAATCATTTCATTCTGTTTCTATTTACATATTACACAGCATCCCAACTTGTACAAATCAATCAAACCAAAGGGGACCTCTTAGCTTAATCACCAAGTTAAGCAAATCATTCTCATCTAGTCATGTGACTTTGGGTCATTTGCTGATATCAGATCAATGTGTAATTGACATGTTTTATTTGGTTGCAAATTATTTAGATTTACTGTTTAGTTAATTTAATAAATTATTGTAGTATTTTAATGAGCTGACTAGTTTGATGGTTAATACGTCCTTAGGGGTGATTTCAGATGTGTGCAGTTTCTAACGGCCTGGTGACGCTTAGAAGGAAAGTGCCATCGCGACGTGTCAGAGATGCTCTCTCTCCTCCTGTGCAGCTCCTGCAGGTCAACAGAGCGGACAGGCAGAGTGAGATGAGATCCTCAAAGTCTCTGGGAGATCTGAAGGGTTCCCCGTTCAAAGGAGCGGAGAAAACTCGCAAGCACTCCACGGGTGAGTTGGTAGGAGAAAGCAGAGGACCGCTGTCGTCCGTCAGCTTCTGGCCAGTGGGCTTCAGCCTGGGCCCAGCATGTCCTCACCACATTCACATGGGTGTCTTTCACGTTCCCTGTGATGGTATCAAACGGTCCTGCCAGCCCTTCGCTGAAGACAAGCTTGCCGCATCACTATGAATCGTTTCTTCACCGTCCTCTATAAAACACTCTGACAAAGTATAATGAAAGCTAATTTAGAAGCTGGGGGTCTCATTAACACGTATTTATTTCATTACAAAATGTTACTTTGGCCTTTCATTAATCCAGCACGTAATTCAATAGATCAAGCTGTAAGATTATTTCATGGCAAGTTACAGCTAAATTATGGAAGTGAAACAGAGCCGCTGATTCGCTGTGGATCATACTGAAAGTGCCCCGAGTGTTTCAGTAAATCAGCAAGTTCCTCTTTTGTTTTAGTGGCTTGTTGTCTTTGCAGAAGAGGTTTGCAGGTTTGAAAAGGTGTGCAGTCTAGTTGATTAAGCCCTGCCAGCTTATAGTGTTTGTTAGCCACATGTTTCTTAGCATAAATACACCTGCTTAAACTCTACAGCAGTTTGCACATTCATTCTTGCTCTCCCACGCTCTGCCATGCTGCCACGCTCTCCCACGCTCTACCACACTCTCCCACACTCTCCCATGCTCTCCCACTCTCTCCCACGTTCTCTCTGTGTGAGTTGGTCTCCTCCAGCTTCTTAATGCAGTTGATGCCTGTAGTTCAGTAGTGTGTGATTTTGTTTGAGTGTGTTGGCATTGATGGGTTGGTAGGTAGATGTGTGGGGGAACTTGTCTTCATAGTGGGAGGATCGTCAATCCGCCGATGTCCTGAGTAGGAAGGAAGACTGCATTACCGTTTTTCTCTCCCCCCTCCATGGCCAGGATCAGTGCGCACAGGCCGCAGCTCACCCCCTCCAGGCAGCGTACCAGAAGAGCAGCAGCAGATAGCCCGGCAGGGCTCGTACACCAGCATTAACAGCGAGGGCGAGTTCATCCCCGAAACCCCAGAGCAGAACGTAAGCCTTTCGCCGCGCTGCCCTGCAGGGGTCGCTCTCACTCCGGCTCGATGGCTCCAGGTCAGCGGGCTCTCTGGTCCTCCTCACACTGCTCCCTCCACCAGATCCTAGACCCTTTCAGAAGTTTGGAAGACTCACTGTCCGACGACTGTGACTCGCTGGACCAGACGCTGGACAGGTGAGGGTCACTGGTGTGTTTACGTGGCCTCAGACCCGGCCTCAGAAGGAGCTGGGGCTTTCTTGCCTTTTGAGGTGAACCTGCAGAAGACTTTTTAAGACATCTCACATAGGCAGGCTGCTGATCACCATGGCAACTCCAAGGTTTTCAGTTCACCTGAAACTCTGCGGTCACTGGTGTTTCCTGCCCATGCTGTTTCTGCAGGGCCCTAGAAATGAAAGCGACCACAGGAAACTATGGGCAGCCACACACACGCGCAGACACACACACGCACGTGCCTTACCTGCATGCCAGCTGTCTTTCGGCACTGTGGCACTTTCCTTTTATTTGAGCAAATTTTTGCACATTAGTTAGGCAGGTTTGGTGGGAGTCCTTATCACTGAACTCATCACTTATTCTACAGTTGTAGGACATGCATGAATTGTACGATGCCTGTCTGTTGTTGTTTTGTTATTATTATCATCATATTATGTGGGGGGTAACTCCACAAATCAGGATTTCCCAAGTTAGTTGGATAACTTAAGCCAAACGTGAGAACTGTCCAATAGGAAGATAAATGAGTGACATTCTTATTGGATAATCCTTATATTTGGTTATCTGGCTAATGAAGAAATCCTGCATTGTGGAATACCCCCCTGGACTCCTGTGAAGCTGCATAGAACTGTCGAGTCTAGAAGACGGACGGATGGATGGATGGATTATTCCTCTCTCCATTCATTTTCTGTACCTCCTTCACGGTACAAGGGTGTGGGCCTTTGAAGGCAAGGGAACTCCCTGGATGGGGTACCAGTTACTATCCATCTGGCCTTCAACCAGTTGTTGTGGTCAGGGTTGGGGGGGCAGGGGGGGGGCCTTACAGTGCCGCTTTTGTTCACGTTGCGTCCCTGTAATTTCGTTATTCCGCGCCTTCCCTTTGGATGCTGTTCTACATTCCCGTAGCTGGGCAGATGAATCATGCCGTGCGGGCGTTTGGGGACGCTCAATGTGACCAGGTCCCAGCTTGCAGCCTGCAGAATTTAGGGCAGGCTGCAGCCTGATCTGGGGAGGGGGGGGGTCGTGAAGGGGGAGAGTTAAGTACGAAAATAGCCTCGGTCATTTGTCTTCTTTCTGCGTTCTTGTCATTTCAGCCCTCCGTTCCCCCAGACCGGCCGGGACAGTAATTACCCAAGCCTCAGCTACGAATACAAAGGTAGGAGATGTGGGATGGTCGGCACGGTAACGCCAAGGGGCCCAGTAACGGCGCTTTGGCTCCGCCCGCCAGCAGGGCGGCCACTGAATCGCCCTCGATTCGTCTCCGCTTCCCGTTTTCAGGCCTCCCGTCCTGCTAATGAGAGGACTGCGGCTTGACAGTAACGAACTGCAGAGAGGCCACACAGTTGTGCTACGATGGGGATATCAGGATGAACGGGGAGGTGGTGGCTCTCTGACTCATACAGTGCTGTTTGTGTGAAATCTGAATTGTGGCCTTTTGGGCTAATGTTCAGCCTGTTTGCAATTAGAATAATCATGTATGTGATAATGGCTAGTATATGTTGGGGTTGTGCTGAGTATCATCCTGGTCAAATCCGTTAATCGGGGCAGGCCACACCAACCTACACTTCCCGAGACCGCTCATGCGACCGTGAAAGCCAAGACCTCATAGAGGTAGGGCGCCTTCAGCAAGATTTCCTTGTCTGCTTTTCCCAGCCGAAACAGGCCACGTGACTGTCTATATGAGTGCATGGGAGGAGTGTGTGCCCTGGGACCGATCTACACGAAGATAAACATGACATGTGCACAAATATACCCGCGTGCTTGCAGGGACACGCGCCCACACAGCGAGCTCACCGTTCGCCGACACACACCTCCCCCATACCCTGCTATGCGCGGATACACACGCTCGGCTCATGTTTTCCTTGTCCAGTACGATGCTGGACGGGGAAATGCAGACGGGATCCAGTTACCAGCGCTCTGCATTTATTTTCTCCCCCTTGTGATACTTTTTTTCCCCACATTCCCTTCTAGAAAAAAAAAAACCTAGTGGTTCCACGTCTCTGGGAGACGGGACCAAAACAACACAATCCCACAGTCGCTCGGCCCTCCTAACAGCTGTGTTCACTCACACGAGGCTCCAGAGCCCCTTTCTTGTATCGCCGGGCTTCAACGAGACCTCATCGGCTATTTTACAGACTGCCGCTTTCGCTTTTAGGTGTCGCATTAGACTTGGGTGGTTCTCTGTTTGCTGTCTCTGCAGATTTCATCTGTTCACCTCCTCTGGAGAAAAATGAAATATAGGCTTTTAAAAAACTGTGAACTCGTGCCACGGCCGAGGGGGAAAAGAAATTGTTTTTTTTTTCCGTACATTTGTGCGTCATCACATATTGTCTCCACACTGCCCCCTGCAGGTAGGCACAATAAAGGCAGCACTTTCCCCAGGCAGTTCCACCTTTCCAGTCACAGGAAGGACTACAGTGATGGTGAGTGTGACAGAAATTTAGCAACCACACGCTAAACTGTGAGTTCATTTGGTGCATGCAACCTTAGCCCACGGTAACCTGTGTCCAGACCTCGCTTAGAACCTGACCTGAGATTACAATGATTTATGTGTCTCTAGTGTCCCACGTTGGCTTGAGAAATAGCAGCACTTACTGTTTTTTCACTTAGATGGAGTCTTTAAGGGAATCTTTTTGGCTCATGTCTGCAGCCTTTGCTAATGGCTCTTGCTTTGTGTGGCTCTGTCTTGCCTGTGCGTGTCTGCGCCCCTTCAGGATGGAGGACTTTCCCCCGCAGCTTCATGCCCCAGGAGAACCCATTCCAACTGGCTCGCCCCGGCCGCGTCTGCAGCTTTGGGGACGGCACCTTGCAGTACTCTGACCTCCGCTCCCTGGACTGGACGGCAGAGCTCACGGCCCCCTCCAAGCGTGAGTGTGCCCCGGCCTCGAGCAATTCTGGCAAGAACGAGCGTTAAAAACGCTCGTCTGCCAACGTTCTCGCCTTCCTCACTGCCGAGCCGCGCCAAGCCTCACCACTAGGTTCACGTTTCCAGAATCCGTGCAGGCAAACCAGCTTCACATCAAAAGTGTGCTCTGATCAATCCGTTGGTTCCAGTGTGGAATCTTGGGCAGTGATGTGTTGTCCGTGTCTCCCTTGTGTAACATTGCCACCGACGGTGGAGAGACGGCCTTCATATTCGAGAAGTTTCCATCCAAATCGGCGCCTCGACGTCAGTTCTAATTGATCCCTTTGCGTGACTCAGTTGGCCTCGGCATCCAGTAAATCCCTCCTCTGTCAGTCTAGACAGTGATGAATGTGAGGATACAGTCTGAAATGAATTATGAGTCGGGGGTTTGGTGACGCTCCCCCCCACCACCTCCTCACCACTCCCCATCTCTCCCACAGCCCCTCAGGCGCCTGTCAACTGGCGACAGGGGAAGCTGCTGGGGCGCGGAGCTTACGGGGAGGTCTACCTCTGCTACGACGCCGACACGGGTCGCGAACTCGCCGTCAAGCAGGTTTCCTTCGACCCCGAGTGTCAGCAGACCAGCAAGGTACGTCCACCAGGGGAGGGATTCCGTCTTAGGCAGTCAAAGGAAGTGTTTAAAGCTATTTATCTGGCTAAAATGTCTATATTTGCTCAGGACGAAAACAGAACTTAACATTAGAACAAGAATAAGAATAGCACAATAACATGAATTTATGTTCTCCAAAAAGTTACCGATATATTGTTGGGTAGCTAGATGAACCTCTCCTCAGGAGCACCTCAGCTTTTCCATATTTGTTACATTTCACCACCTGCTCACTTAATTAATTAACAAACAACAACAAACAAACAAATTAATTTTTGTATAGCGCATTATCACAACATTACATCGTCTCAAAGCGCTTTACAGCATCCCCACCCAAAGCCCCCAGTGAGTAAGCCATAGGCGACAGTGGCAAGGAAAAACTCCCGAGAAGGTAGAAACCTTGGGAGGGACCAGACTCAAAGGGGGAGCCCATCCTCCAGGGGCCGGCAGGGAGAGTCAAATACAGTAAAAAACGTGCTGGGTACCCCACGATCTTGTCCTGGAAAATGGGGAGATGGTACATAGCCCTCTGTGCAATGTCAAGCCTTTAGATGTAATCACTTCTGCTGTAACTTCTGATGGTCATCTTGTATGGGACACTGACTCGAGGTGGAGGGTGTCATAACCATGTCGACCGTTGTTTCTGTGTGCAGGAGGTCAACGCCCTGGAGTGTGAGATCCAACTCCTGAAAAACCTGCGGCACGAGCGCATCGTGCAGTACTACGGCTGCCAGCGGGATCCGGAGCACCGCAAGCTCTCCATCTTCGTGGAGTTCATGCCCGGGGTGAGGAAGGACTCTGAGACCACTCTGACTGACCTGGAGCCACCAGGAAGGAAATGCTTATTCAGTAAACAGGAATTTACACTAATTCTCACACACAGTATAAAACGATAACGTTGCCGATAATATCGAGGGGTGGCCTACCACAGGATTAGAGATTGGCCTTGCTGCTGTTTGTTGTGAAGAATAGGAAAAGGTCTTTGCAGGTTAGAAGATTGAGCACTTCTTATCTCTCTCTTCTCTCATCTTCCTGTTACAATACTCTCTATCTGTGCCAGCAAATGAACCGGGGGGGAGTGGGGGATTGGTGCGCACCGTCTGGGTGTGTCACAGTGCTCAGTAAAGCGTGTGGCCCAGAGAGAGAGAAGGAGCAGGTGTGTAACAGCTCTTGCCTCGCAGGAGGCGTGTGATGGTCTTCTACCCTCCTTACGTTATTGAAAGGGAATCTCACCCAGGTTTTTTTGGCAGTTCCATAACCTTTTGTTCTCTCCTGAGAAAAATGAACATGATACTGAGCCTCATATCAGTGTGGCTACTGTCAGACTGAGACTTACCCAAGTGAAACTAGTGTCTGACCGGGCCTTACCACCATGGGCTTCTGACTGACTGAGCCTCAGCACCATGGGCCTGTTGTCTGATCAGGCCTTACCGCCATGGGCTTCTGACTGCTTGAGGCTCATCACCATGGGCCTACTGTCGGACCATGCCTTACCACCATGGGCTTCTGACTGACTGAGCCTCAGCCCCATGGGCCTGTTGTCTGACCAGGCCTTACCGCCATGGGCTTCTGACTGACTGAGCCTAGGGCACCCTGGACCTACTGTCTGAATGGGCCGCATCTCTGTGTGTCCTAGTTGGTATCTCCATTGTTTGAGCAGGGGATGCCCATGTCCTGTTGCTGAGGAGTTGCAGTGGCCAGGTCCTGTCTTTCTTCCCCTTCCTCCTTGTCTGTTCTGCGACTGATGCTTCACACCACTGTGAAACATCGATAAGAATCCCAGCCGAAGAGACACATCTGGCCTGGCCTTTGTTTCTGATGAGGAACACAGGAGGTGGAAATAAGCGAGTCCCTGTAGAAGCTTTCCGCCAGGAGAAAAGCTGGCTTTGGCATTTACGGCGTGCAGGAAAAAAAGTCATGACGGATTTGTTTCTGCAAGAGGACAGTTAAAGGGAAGAGGGCAGGTCTGTGACTTGGCCTCAGCACTCCGAGTCCTTCAACTGAGAAATTCACAACATGGGGTTCATCTGCAGTCTTTGGGACTAAACGGTATTAACAAGTTTTGTGAGACCGATACCAATGGGAGGCATTAATCTGCTTGACTCAAACGTGTTAAACTGCAGGCTTGTTGTCAGTGCCGGTCGTATCCCTTGTGGCACCCTAGGGAAGCTGCCCCAATGGCGCCCCCCATCTGAGACAAAGTGAATTTGGCTCACTAAGTCAGTGCACCTTCAGAAGTACCCTAGGTGGCCGTCTATGTCACCTAATGGGTTGAGTGGCACTGCATTTTGTGCACACCTGTGGTCTTCCTGGCAGGGCTCGATAAAGGACCAGCTGAAGGCGTACGGCGCTCTGACCGAGAAGGTGACACGCAGATACACGCGGCAGATCCTCCAAGGGGTCCTTTTTCTTCACCGAAACATGATTGTTCACAGAGACATCAAAGGTAAAGCACCCCAATGTCCCTAGGCGGGAACTTACATTATTCAAGGTTTCTAGAGGCTCGACTGTAGTGTATGAGATCCTATTGTCTGCTAGTCCTCTAGAGGAGATTAGTTAGTCGGTACTTTGTAATCACACCAAGAAACCAAAGGAATTCCTGATTCCAGTCTTCCCAGTGGCGGTGGATCTGGGGAGTACCGAGACAGACGGGATATGGGAACAGGCCTGGTCTTTTCCTCTCTCAAACTCGTGCATCCAGGGTGTGGAAGCCTAGTGTCTGGGCTGAATTAGTCACTGTTCAAATAACTGCAGGCCTGCTCTCATGATAAAACACAGAGCTTCAGGATGGGGTGGAGACCAAGGAGCTCCAGGTTTAGCTGTGACTGGTGTGTCTCAGCCTGCCTTATCTGCAGCTCTTAATGCAGATGGTAAACATGCTTAGCAGATTCATCGGTTACAATGTAGTGGAGTGTACCGCATGCGTATAAAATGTTTTTGTTTATTTTTTTGTTAGATTTCGTATGAGCTGATTCTGAGGAGAATTGTCAGTTTATTGCTGGAAAATTAGAGAAAAGGAAAGAACCACAGAAATGTTTTTATTATTATTCTTGTCTCCGGCTGGCTCTGAATCCTGATGTTTCCTCATCCCCCCGCCCCCCCCCCCAGGTGCTAACGTCCTGAGAGATCCCTCCGGAAACGTGAAGCTGGGCGACTTTGGTGCCAGCAAACGCATTCAGACCATCTGCATGTCAGGGACGGGGATCAAGACGGTCACCGGCACCCCCTACTGGATGAGCCCAGAAGTTATAAATGGAGAGGGATACGGGAGGAAGGCTGACATCTGGTAGGCATTGCAGCGTCCCTCTCTGCCGACCCCCCCCCCGCAATAACACAGCTCTCCTTAATGTGTGCTTAATTACCAGTTTCTGGGTACTGTTTTCCTGGATTAAATTTGTCCCGGGTAACTGACTGACTTCACAGTGGGATTTTGTCCTGCTCCCTATTGCCCGTTTGCTTCAGTAATGTGTTTCCATGACACCCTGCTCAGATGCCCTAGATAACCGTTCGGCAGTCATTTAACGGGGAGGGTGGTGCACGGGCGAACCCCGAGTGAAAGGGGGGCAGCACTCGTCCAATTTTAATGCCAATGTTTGTTTTATTAAGGCGTACATCTTTCTTCATAAGAGGTGTGTTGTGACAAGGCCTGTCACAAAATACGCCCCTCCCCCCAATTTGTAAACCGCTTCAGGTCTTCCGCCATAGCGTTTTTCTATGATAATGCAGTTGATGGCACCTCTGGTTTTGGTGTGCCCTGTCCCGAGAGCGCAAGGGCAATTTCACCAATTAAGACAATGCAAATTCATAAGTCCTTGAATTAATTCTTCTCAGAATCAGGCCTGACATTGTTGCTCACAGTAATGCTTCATTGGTTTCTTGGTGTTTTTTTTTTAAACACTATTAATAGCATCCCTTTTTTTAACAATCATATAAATGTTTAACTAACTCTCGCTAACGTTAAAAATAAGACACAAGCCTCAGGATTGTATTTGCAGTCTGAGCGCATTTCCTATCATGAATCAACAGCCGATCCTTGTGACCTTCCCTCACAACGTCTGGAGATGTTTCAAGGTCCCCATGGGCTGGTGACCTAACTGCAGCTCCGTGTCTTTGTTCCAGGAGCGTGGCGTGCACAGTGGTGGAGATGCTGACCCAGAAGCCCCCTTGGGCAGAATACGAGGCCATGGCAGCCATCTTCAAGATCGCCACACAGCCCACCAAGCCGGCACTGCCTCAGGATGTGTCTGACTCGTGCCGGGATTTCTTGCGGCTGGTGTTTGTGGAGGAGAAATGCCGGCCCACGGCTGAGCAGCTACTTACGCATTCCTTCGTCCAGGGCACCTCATAGACCTTGCTAAGGGGGAGATCATTGGCGAAACTCAGCTCCTGCACTTTGATCAGAACCTCTCTGCCTTCCAGAGTCACCAGCAAAACTCCCCACAAAGAACCATTTCCCCAACTGTGCTGCGGGAACCTGATGGACTCAACCACAATCAGTCTCGCAAGGCAGAGCCTTTGTAAACCACTGGGGGGGCAGGGGAGGGGAGGATGCGCAAGTGTGTCCGTCATCCACAGAACAAGTTGCCAAAGGATGTTCTTTCCAAGACAAGAAAGTTTAGGTTGGTTCGCAAACAGAGGGCGCTGTGTGCTCATTGACCTCCTGACCCTGCTTAATCCGGGCTGGCCCAGCGCAGTGAGCGGGAGTGGACAGGGAGTTGAGATCATGCCACACTGGTATCCGGTGCTTCAAGAATCCCGCAACGGGATTCCTTCGGCAAGGCAGTCGATTTTGTTTTTCGCAAAAGCTCACCGCATTTTGACGATGGCCCTTATGGTCAGTACTGTAAAATTAAGATTACTGTAAATTCCTTGTTTATAAGACTTGTTAGGTCGATTAACTCATCAGTGACTGATATTAGCCCATTTATATGGAGATGTGCCCATCTGTGCTTGTCAAATTAAGAGAGAACACACACTGAAACTATGACCTGATCAACAATAGCTGTGCACTGACAGTCAATAGGTCTGCATCGAGAAGGTGCTGTATTACTGAAAACTTTAGAGATTCCGTAACACTCACTTGTCCTTGCCATTTTTGTCATTATACGTTGATAGGCCAAGTATTTCAATTAATTAGTGAAAGCTGATATTTTTGGGTACTTTTTTTACCATTTTGTGCTACCAACTGGTTCATTGTGACATTTAAGGAGAGAGCAACCAGCTTTTGTATCGTTTCCATGGTGAATGTTGTGACAAACAGCAATACTCTGAAGCAGACAATCAGGACTGGATTTAGGCTTCGTAGGCCAAGCATCTCGCCTTGGTCAGGTGGATATAAGCTCACTTCCTCCAGCCCCCGTGTGAATGACCAAAGATGGTGAACGCTCATCTGTTCAGTGAAGTTAAGAGGCCAGGTGATTGCTACAGCACCATTCTGTGTGCGGTCTCCATCGCGGGTCTCATTCACTGAAGTCGGAGTGCGGTGATGTGTAACCCCTGGGAGTTACTTACAGATAAATGTTCAGAGGGCAGAAGAAAACATGATTGGCTTAGGGAGATAACCAATCAGACTATAAAGGAGGTGGAATCAATACATCTGACTGGTTCTACCCACCTCCTCTACAATCTGATTGGTTATCTCTTTCAACCTATCATTTTTCCTTCTGCCCTCAGGACATTTTTCTGTAAATAAAGCTCCCATTGACTTATGGGTAAATGCGTGTTGCTTGAAATGCGAGGCTATCAGCAAGCATGCCACTTTCAGCGGAATGGCATGATATACCGTTTGGCATAGGGATCAGCTACTGTCTGAACCATATACAACCACAGCAACATGAGCTGTGACATCTGTGCCAGAACCACAGGCAGCTTTAGGTCAAAAAGAAGAAAAAGCACGTTTCCATTAAAAGAGTATTTATCTTAATTTATTAAGAATGAAGTGTTCTTATTTGATCTTTTAGTGCTCTAAGCATTATGAAAAAAATGTTAGCCACATTTTAAAAAGGCGTCTTTGTGAAATTTTATAATAAAAACTGTTTGGGCTCAGATGATCAAATCTGGCCTCGAGCAAGTTAACTTAAGTTTTGTAAAAGGAAAAAGGTAATCAAAGAGTCTGTTTCAGGCAGAATTACTCCTACATTTGCCGAATGGTAAGAAATAAAGTTTAAAGATCATTGTATGCTCTAGGTGCCTTCTTCAAACACTTTCAGAGAAACATGGTCTTTGGTGACTGAATGTCAATCCAATTGTACACCTGAACAGAAGAATTAGAATCATGGGTTTTCTCTGTACTGGATGATTGCGTAGATGATTTCGATGCCACGCAGTTTTGAAATCTTTTTTATATATATACAAAAACGGAGGACCGTGGAGCATGTTGACGACGGTGTTCTAAGCTGACCGCTGGACAGTGCGCCATGTAAACAGTAGTCACATGATTGGGTTCGAGGATGTTGTACTGCGTAGCTTGTCGCTCCTCGCTGACCGACCTCGGAAGCATTTATCCTTTAACAAAACCTTGTACGTGTAAGAATGTGAATTATTAAACATATTTTTAAGACCATAATGCTTTGCTGTTTGAGTTTTTCTCACGTCCTCCGTATTATAGTACCACCATTAATGTCTAATGGGCCGGGAATCCTTGGACTGAAAACTGCAAAGCGAGAGTGTCTCTGCCATGTTTCCTCTCTGACATTGGTTATAGTCCTCACTGTCGGATACTTAGTTGCAATTAAAGTACAGGTATTTTATGGGACCTACTGAAATAAAGGTAGCTGATTATGAGAAAGACCTTGGTGTGTATGTTGATGCTTCCATGTCTCATTCTCGCCAGTGCGGGGAAGCAATAAAAAAGGCCAATAGGATGTTGGGGTATATCTCCAGGTGTGTGGAGTTTAAGTCAAGGGAGGTAATGCTAAGATTATACAATTCCTTGGTGAGACCTCACCTAGAATATTGTGTGCAGGTTTGGTCACCATATCTTAAAAAGGACATTGCGGCCTTAGAAAAGGTACAGCGTAGGGCCACAAGAATGATTCCTGGTCTTAGAAGAATGTCATACGAGGAAAGGTTAGTTGAGCTAAATCTGTTCAGCCTCAAGCAAAGGAGACTGAGGGGGGACATGATCCAGGTCTATAAGATTCTAACAGGTTTGGATGCTGTTCAACCGAATAGTTACTTCAGCATTAGTTCAAATACAACAACTCGTGGCCATAGGTGGAAATTAGCGGGAGAACATTTCAAACTGGATTTAAGGAAGCACTTCTTTACACAGCGTGTAGTCAGAGTATGGAATAGTCTTCCTGATAACGTAGTGCAAGCTGAATCCTTGGGTTCCTTTAAATCAGAGCTAGATAAAATTTTAACAACTCTGAGCTATTAGTTAAGTTCTCCCCAAGCGAGCTCGATGGGCTGAATGGCCTCCTCTCATTTGTATAGTTCTTATGCTCTTATGTTCTCTCCACCCCCAATCCTTCCGTTCAGTCACTTGAGCAGAAGGTTCGTCCTCCCAAATGTCTTCATCCTCCTCGCTTGGCTCCTGCTGAGGGCTTTGGCGAGGGTTTGCGGTCTCGTCCCCTCCATCCCCCTTGCATGTCACTCATACCTTGCTCTGCTCTCATCTATGTTTTTCTTAAGCACCATGCAAGGATTTCACAAAAATAAATAAATAAATAAATAAATAAGAAAACATGCGGAAAATTGGGGGGGAAAGTTACGAAGATGCTTTAGAAGTAGTCTAAATACAGTGCCCCCTGTGTGCTTTGAAAACCTGAGAATGCCTGATTGTCTTAAAATTGGAGTCTTGGCAGTCCGTACGCATGCACAGACCTGCTAAAAATATGAACATTTTTAAGTAGCTTCGTGTCAAACCTCCAGGACAGACTGTTGACAAGCTACAGATGCAACAATTTTGGCCTGCCTCGTGCTGTTTCCAGATTCAGCAGAGCCAATGCTGGGAATATCTGGTGTGATGCAGGCCTTCGGAGTATGGGGGGGGGGGGGTGGGGGGGTGACCAGAGGAGGCTTACCTCACTGGACAGCTGTGGCCTGCAGTCATCTGCCTTGTAGATGAGAATTTGGAAACTTTTCACACAAGTGAGCTGCAGGTTTCTCCCCTGTTAAAAAGGGTGCAGTTGACGATACACATGTCTCCATTGGTTCTATTTTAGGTTGAAGATCGCTGGGGAGGATCTAGATGCTTTGAGTGGACCAAGCACATCTGCTCCCATCCCAGTCATTGTCCAGATCTTCAAAGACTTTATGCTCACCCGTATTATGTCTTCCAGCTGTTGTTCGCACCACGAGCATTGAGGGGAAGTTGACGGAGAAGGTTTTTTACAGTAACAAAGCAGTTACTCATTCATTTCATCATTTAATGTACTGGTTTATATGAAATGGTAAATAGATTTACTTAGTTGCAATTTGTGGCACCGCAATGAGGAAAATGCTTTTTGACTACATAATAATTGTAAGATTAAGATGAATGATGAAAGTCCCATGACCCTGTCTACACTAAGTGGTTGGAAAATGGATAGAGGGATGGATGAATTATGAAGTTCTGGAAAAGTAAGCTGAATAATGCATCTTAAGAATCAATTTTTTTCATATGTAAGAAAATGCTTTTTTTTTTCTTCCTGTTTTGCATTTTTCTCCGGTACATTCAACCAGAAAAACTGAGGGATGGATGTTGTCAGATGTTTCCCATTAATTATTCGTCTGCGATAACCGCTCATACCAAGAAGCACAGGACAAGGGATCGACTTGGATACCAGCCCATCACAGCCCTCGCACTCATACACTCATTCTCTACAGCCAGTTCACGTAGCAGACCGTAGGAGGAAACACGGAGAGATCATGTGAACCGCACAAACGGAAAGCAGAGGGCAGGAATCAAGCTGACGATCCTGTAGTTGAGAGGCTACATTACTACTCTCTGAGACACACTTTTATCCACTTCAATTCAGTCTTATTTTATTAATTAAAAGTGAACAAGCAGTAACAGATAATGTTGGATGTATGTAAGAGCAAGCAATAGCCTAAATATGATACGTAAGCAATAAATATGATGGATGCAAGGTTTTTATTAAGTTACCACTGAAAGGGAAAGGAACGTTTTAAAACAGGATAAATGAGGAGATAAAATATGGAAGCTTCTCAGTTGTTCATTAATCGGTGTAAACCACCGTGTGGCAAATAGAAAGTGCGGTCCACAAACAGCACACTGCTACCTTCAGCTTGCTGCCAAGTCACTCGGTAAGTGGACGGCTACGATCTGCGCACTCATTACTCACTCACACAACCCGGCGAGATTCAACCCCCTGCGGCCGGGACGCCACCTTCAGCCAAATACCGGCGTCCCGCAGAGCATTTGCTGCATAACCAGCAAATGTACGCCGCAGCTTTGCCTGCGGAAGTATCGTTTCCCCGTTGCTTGCATCTCTCTCTTTTTTTTTAATCTCACCCTCTTCCCTCCCCACCCCTCCACATACACTCGCGCACCTCCCCCGTGAACCCTTCCTCATCTACATGGTGACTTTCCCGACGCCTGCCATCCGCTCCCCCCGCCTCCCACACGCGCTAAATTGGCAGCGTCTCTCAGCAGAGTGAGGATGCGAGTCCCCCGGCTCTCTGCGTGCGCTTTCGTGTCGCAGACCTAGATTAATGGTCCTGCTGTATTTGAGCTGCTTGCATCTGAGAATCACAGTAAGCCAAGTCGAGAATGGTTCCAGCTGCATTTGATTTATATTACTGATTAACAAACTGTTTTCCATAATGGTTTACAACAACAGTGTCACAGATATAAAGACTATAGGCTATATAACAGTAACACAAGGGCACTGATGGCTTCAACATCAGTAAGAACCGAACCAGCCCCGAACCCCTTAACACACAAGACATTCCCACAATATTGGAAGACACATGTCATACCCAGAACTACGCCCTTGCAATAACTTAACAGTGTGTGTGTGTGTGTGTGTGTGTGTGTGTATATATATATATATATATATATATATATATATATATATATATATATATATATATATATATATACACACACACACACACACACACATACACACACACACGCTTTATTGGTGTCACAGTTATTCTCTCTGCACTTGTTATAAATGCTATCCTTTATGTAAATTTGTACAACAAAGTAGGAACAGCTCTGCAATATTCATGTGATAGATGGCTGGAGCGGTAACCTCCGAAATCTGTCACCGTCCGTAGGAAACCAGTCCGGGCAGCTGTCCCTGCGAGCGCTGCTGGGACTCATTCTGACAAGGGCGAGGGTACCCCTTCGCGCTGAGCCCCAAGCGCCGCTTGCACAAAGGCGTTTTGTGTCACAACAGAAACGCTCGCAGGCAAAACAAACCCACCGGCTTTCGCAGAAACTGTCAAGCCAAATGCTAATTACACTTCTAGCACAGGTGGAAATTACACTGAGCTGCCACTCTACACGAGAAAAATTAAAACTATCCTCATATCAGATGACTCGCTTGATTACTTTTATTACACCCGCAGAGAAAAACACATTGTTAATATATTTGTCATTTTATGATAAGGAACAGATGTCAGACATAATGTCTTCCCCTGCTGACATTCTTTAGGGAAACGATGTTCTCATTGAAGTCATTGAATGAATTAATAAACTACATTAACTTTTAAGAATAACATTTTGTTCGTTTTTTTACTGCGATACATGAAATCAAAAACGTTTTGCGTCGTAAAGCTTTCTTGTGATGACTTTATACACGATATTGTTCGTAGACATTCTTTGTTACATATTTTCATTTTTTTTTATTCTTGAGGATCATTAGAACAATATTTATTTCAAACTTATGCCTATTTACATATTATCTATTTATCTTAAAGCATGCTTTATATATACGTCGTCCTTCCCGTGTCACGTGATTTTCACTGTCGGGTTTGCTGGAAAAAGAAAAAAAAACATGGCGCGGCATGAATTCCGCAGATGTATTTATTAATATCCAAAGATGAGCTCATGTTGAACATCTAAAAATAGACTATGATGAATGTGCTGCCGGTTGAAGTACAGTACGAATACAATATGTAACAAAGTTTAATAGCAGTTCATTTGTTCTATCAAGTGTAATATTAAATAAAATATGAATTTGATATTGACTTATACCCAAATATGATCTCATCACAAAAAGGTTTGTTGTGAAATTAGTTAACAGTTATTCTAGAGAGATGATTTTGTTCACAGAAACTGATAGTGGCACACATTTATGGGCTCTTTGACTTTAGGCCTCATCACGATGGCCTGTCTTTTAAAGAGATTTTTTCAGTCTCCACATCCCATGTGAGTCAATAAGCTCCCTCCTCGATCAAGTCTGCCATGAAATTCCATCAGAAAGGCTCACAACAGCTTCATAGCGGGAAAAGGCCAGTGTCATCCAATCAGAAGATAAAAGAGTCAGACCAGAGCTGCAAGCCACACCTCTTAATCTGATCTGCAGCCCAAATCTGATGGTCCATGCCTGCCACACTGTGTTCTGCTGCCCCGTGCACCCTGCCTGCCAGACAAATATCGCCAGTGGCCACATGGCTTGGAAACGATCCTGACAACCCCACCCAGGAGGTAGGCTCATAGCTCTTAAGAAGGTTCCAGTCACTAAGCTGTACTTCCATTCACTCCCACAGCATGGCAGCAAAAGACAGACAGACAGACAGACTCTGTGCCTGTGCCGAGGTGAGTGGCCTGTGATTGGGTGCTGACTGCCCATTGACGCATCCACTGGCGTTGTTTCTGCTTCACACGCTGAATGTCCAGATGTAGGTCATGGCTGAACCCGAAACCTTATTGTAGCTCGCTTGTTTTGGGCTGATTCACAACCCTGCAAGCTTCTGCCTATTTGCTGTGATTTAGCAGTGTGCAAGAATCAGTGACACTGTCAATATCTTCACAGTAACTTTTCTTTTGTATTAGAACTGGGATACCTAAGAGTGTAGAGTGATCATATAGAGCAGCAATGCAAACAGTGCGCCAAAGTTGTCCTACATTTTACCCAGATAACATAACTTACTTGTGATTGTTAACATTGCAACAAACACCCATGGAAGCATTAAATAATGGGGAGAATGCATGCATTTCAGTGAAGGGAGAGTTTCTCTGACAGTTAGCTGGTCTTTAAAAAGAACAGAAGAAGAATACACAAACAATGTAGAAACCATGTTTGTAACCTGCCCCACAGATCTGTGCAGTGTGATTGGTTACCCAGAGACTTGTCAATGTTAACTGGCACAGAAACAGACCAATGGGAATGCAAACATGCACATAATTGCATGAGAGGTCCTGAATGGAGTTTTGTTGTTTCTCGTTTCTTGTTTCAGTCACCCACCACACAGAAAGGCGTACAATTGTCATCCACCTGTCATCCATTTTTCTCACTGTTATCCCATACATTTTTCCATCCATCCGTGTATATGTATATCTTATTCTAGCATGGGGTCAAAATGAACCTCAGTCTATGAATCAGGGAAACCCCAGACAGGATCTGTTTCAGATTTTCTTAAATTACGAAAATAACATATAGGTGGGATATCTCACAAAAGAAGGATTTGTATTTCACAAAATAAAATTATTAGTTGTGTTGTTTGTTTTAACAATAAGCTCAATCTTTTATCAACAAAATGTTGCTTTGAAAATATACTTATATATATGTTTCTCGACCTGATTAGGCCTATCACATACTCTGTGTGTGTGGGGTGGGGGACTTTTCTGACCTTAACAAATTAATCAATTAACGCAGTTCACAAACATAGCCATTTTCAGATTATAGTAAAGAAGAGCATAATCAGACGATATCCCAACAGAACTGTGGGCAGTTTTAAATCAGAAAGAGTACGCCCATGACGAACAATCAGCGAATGATATTTGACTGTGTACAGATGACCAATCAGCATTCGATTCCAGTGTAGTTTGACGTACACTTTTTGAACACGGAAGTTTCTGAGTAGACGGCACACTCCGAAGATTTGTCTTTGATTGACACTAAAAACAGCCAACCAAAAACGGGTTCTTCAATGTCAACCAATTACAATTGTAAAAATAGGAATCGATAGAAATGTTCCGCAGTGTACAATGGTAGCTAAAGTCATCCATTAAAATTGTGGCTTTAAAAAATGTAAATGTAAGTGCTTCACATGTAATTAATCGGGATTACTAGGTACTAACGCTTTCAGTTAATTTACTGTATACTGTGTATGTATTATGCCATTTATGTCAAAAAAGCATCCATTTACGTTTACATAATAAATACTTAATTGGTCTTAAACTTGAATCAAATAATAAAGCTCATATTAGAGGCTTGACCCGTTTTCCTCGCGAATGTAAGAAATGCGATGCGTTATTTTAAATTTGGGTCTAAACGAAGGTCTGCCTGTAGGCTTTGCCTCACTCAAGATGGCCGCCTTCCGGCTCCTCTGCCCGGCTATGGCTAGCTGAGGTGGGCGGGGAATGTGGCGCTACCAGCAAAGTTTGGGATCGATCCCGCGAGCCGAGAAATATAGCGAGTAGGGGGGGGAAGTATCGTTTCAGGGCGGCTCGGAGGAGTACCGGTATTTTAGCTTTAGGAAACACAGCAGCCCGTGGTGGCGATTCGCGCGGTTTGACGGCCGACTGCAGCCATGTCGGAGGACCTGAGCTCCCAACCGTGGTCCATCAACAAGGATGACTACGAGCTGAAGGAGGTGATCGGTGAGTGTCGGGCTGCTTCATTGTGTCACGGGCACACGGATGGCCGGTTAGGCAGTCTCGCACCTTGCCGTAGGGGACGCAGCAGACATTTTCCCCCAATAACAGGTCATGAGATACGGGACCTCGCTGTTCTCAGGCTGGATACCCCGCCGCTGATAACCCCCCAACCCTTACTACCACCATCCCCCGAGGCTGTCGTTAACTACCCAGCAAACCCGTTAACTAGCTGTTCAATCTATAGTGGCCAGTCGGATATCCAGCAGCACCGCGCTAGCTCTGCAGAGCCGGCACTTGGCCGGCCGATGCCCTGAGCCGGGTGCTGCGGTGCGCTCGGACCGCTAGCCGACTATCGCAGGTCATTATGGTAGGTTGCACGTTCATGTTGGGGGTGGCTGAAGTCGTCGGATGGGTGGTGCAGGTTTTGCACGGCAGATGCTGGGGGCCCCGGCTACACATAACTTCTGACAGCTTGGTAATGCGTGTGCAAATTCACCAGCAAAGCAAGAGGATACTTATCTGCAGCCAGCTCTCCATCGCCTGCGCCTCACTTACCCTTTATATGAATATAAATAATATTTAGCCAGTCCGACGTTGTCCGGCTGGGTAGCTCAAGCGTTATGGGAGCTTTTCATTTTGCCATTACCCAAGGCTTCAGCCATCCGTAAACGCATTTGCCACGGCACAATAACACGAAGTGTAAATCGATATAATGGGAGTTTTTAATGTGTCTGCATTGCAAAGCTGTCCCTCAGGATGTACTGTGTGTCTCTGATGGCTTTGTCAGGCGCACACAGTTTAAGCACGTACATTGTCGGGGAGACTCCCAACCAATATAAATGTTTCCACCTCAGTCTTTCACATAATGCGAAAATAAGTTTGCATACAAAAGCACTCAATCTTGTAATTTCAAAGATTATTAGGAGCTTTGCGCTAGCTTGCAACTTTAAACAGCCTGTAGGTGATGTGAGGATAGTTCTGGCTTTTCTTCCTGGACCATCAGTTTTTATTAGTGATGCTAAAAAGTCTAGTAAGACATTTAAAAATGGCAGCTTAGTGGGCTATATACGTTTATTTCTGTTGTTGAGTAAAGATGTAAATTAAAATTAAATTAATAGATATTTTTCCTTTTTTATTTTTTATTTATTTATTTATTTATTTATTTATTTATTTATTTATTTAATTAATTAATTAATTAATTAATTAATTGATTGATTGAATATGATTTTCTTTGAGATTGCTATTGAAGTTTGTCTTCTGTTAACCAAATCACAGTCATTCTCCTACGTGGAATCTGGCTGGGGCAGCTTGAGATGCCAATCTTCTAGTTAACCTAATTTCCTCCCTTCCAAAGCGTAACTGCTCTGTGAAACAGTGCTGACCGCAAAGTTTATAGAGAGCAATAGATTCTGTAGAACAGTAGTTCTTAACCTTTTTTGAGTTACGGACCCCTTTTCGAATCTGGTGAAAGCTTCCAACCCCCTCCAGAAAATATGCACATAAGCACATAAACTCAGTTGTGTATGCAATGAATGTATTTTATTGAACTCTCATACGCTCATACAATGCATGACATGCACAACACATGAATAAATCTAAACAAAAATGTTTGACTCCTTTTCTTGCAAATTGAACGGCAGTCCATGCAAAGATTAAATGCAATAATCTCATGCAGTTTAAACAAAACACAAATTATACTCAGGTGTTCATTTCAATTACAAGGTTGTTTTTGTTTGGCTTCAAAAAGTAGATGAAACTGTGGAGTTGTCATTTTTAGTCTGATCATCACGGACCCCAAAGACCCATTGCCGGACTCCAGGTTAAGAACCCCTGCTGTAGAGATTTTTCTAGCTAGTGATTAGCGCTCAAACTTTCTCATTGTTTGGTCTTATCTCTTATTCTCATTCAGATGGTTTTCCTGGAAAAACGAGGCAGGTCTCTTAATTTTTGTTGCAGGATTTTAGCAGATATTTGAGGCTTGTGCTCAGGCCCATTCTTCTGTTTGGTTTTTTGTTTTCTTGCCTTCATAGTAGGTTTTGGCAGCCTTGGCCCATGTCAGCTCTACCTTAATTGTTTCAGTTTTATTTCCAGCAGTGACACATTTAATATTACTACTGTTGATGTCTTTCAGACACCTGGTCCACAGGTGTGTAATTTTAGCCTTGGAATTCAATAACATTTTGTGTCCTGTAGCCCACCCTCCTGGACTGGTGCCTACCCCCCTAATCGGTTTGCTGTCTGGTCAGATGTGTAATAAACCCTCTGTAGGGCGGCCCCTGGGACGGCCCTTCTGCTGCCTCACCGCAGCCTCTAATCCTGTGGCCCACTTTGTAAATCTCCAGATATGAAAGTTTGCAGTTAGTGGGGGCTAGGCCGGACGGCGCCTCCCTCGGGCCGCATGGCAACAGGACAAGCATTCAGGTTTTTGTGGGTTGATGAAATGCAGTGAACTTGCAGGCTGCAACATACTGGCATGCTGTTTTACTGTGTATTATTAGTCGGTGTTTCTGTTTTTGTCAGCCACGTATTCCTGTTTGGGAATCAGTTTTCTTAGTTTGTGGATGGGATCAGGCAAGGTTGCTGTACTCTCAAGTAACCCTCTTAATGTGGATACATTGAGTAAAATCCACAGCTATTTCAGTGAATAGGTGCTTTCACACTGCAGGATTTTTTTTCTTTTTCCAGGAACCAGAACCTTTTTCTGGAACCAGTAACTTTTGTTGTGTTCACAGCACAGGAACTAGGCCCTGGGTGCATTTCCCAAAAGCTCCTGTTAACTGACATAGTTGGACCTGTTCAATTGCATGGTTCCAGCTATATAAGTGGCTGATGTGGCGACTGTGTTTTTGGGAAGCACATCCCCGATTATAGTTTCTCTGAGGCAGTTCTGGGACTTTTTTTTTAGTACCTACTGCAGACTAGGTACTTTTTGTCTGGACATGAACTACTGTGGAGGTGCTTACAGTGATGAACTTGCTGATTGGATAAACCAAGAACCAGCGTTAATGTGGAAGTGCTGGGAAAAGAGACAGAAGTAGCGGAGCAAAAAAAATCCATCTGATCAATATTATTGTATCTCGCATACATTTAATGCATTAATTAATACATTTGTTTGCTTGTATCTACTTATTTCTGCATTGGAAAATTGAACTTTATCTCATATGCTTTTCTCATACTTTTGTTTAATACAAGTTTTGGTGGTGAAACTTTTATTAGCATTTATTAGCAGGATAATGTTATATTTTTATTTTGTGGAAAACGAAATACTGATCTGCTGGCCAAATCTAATAAAAATTATAAACATACTGCAGGTCGTGTAAATAAAATATAAATAAAAGGCGTCTGATGTGTTTGGTTTTGATCGCAATTGATTGCCCCCCCCCAAATTTAATAAAAATTATAAACATACTGCAGGTCGTGTAAATAAAATATAAATAAAAGGCGTCTGATGTGTTTGGTTTTGATCGCAATTGATTGCCCCCCCCCAAATTTAATAAAAATTATAAACATACTGCAGGTCGTGTAAATAAAATATAAATAAAAGGCGTCTGATGTGTTTGGTTTTGATCGCAATTGATTGCCCCCCCAGTGTCTAACAAAACATCTTGTCCATCCATCATTGTTTTGGGTTGACAGTGTAGTTTCATGTGAAATTATGTGTGAAGTTTAACCTACAAGCTTTTTGCGTCTCCCATGCTTGTTTACCATAAAGGTCCCTGTTCCAGTTGAGGTGAGAAAATGACACACAAAAGTAGCCGGGAGCTACAAAATTCTCAGGTCCTTTAAGTTTGTGGGCTTGTAAACAGGGACTAGGTTCCAGATCTTTGGTGTGAAAGCACCTAATAATAGGTTCATTGAGATTATTATTGATACATGTGTTTAGCTAAGAATCATAATACCAGTAATGTGATACAATATGTAACAATGTGTCTGAAATACATTTTTCTACCCCCCATGGGAAACTGACCACACTATTTCCCATTCTTTTAATGACCCGGCAATTGTTTTTTCCATCTTGGTGATAAACTGAAATTACAGCCTGCGCTGATATGGCCAGTTTACTCTTGGCTTCTTGGGAAGGTGAACTGAGCAGGGTTTGTGGCCTGGCAGGATAAAGAGGCCTTCTTTGGGCTTTTCATGCACGCTGCTGTGGGCGATGGCCGTGAACCCAAGCCATTACCCTGCGAAGCAGCAGCACGGTGAGTTCGACCGGGGTCATTCGGGTTTGTTCGTGGCATTGTGACCAGCTGATGAAATTTCAGCCTCTTCGCTTTGTTAATGCAATCCCATTTTATACGCAGCCCTGGATTGTACTAAATACATTTTTTAAATGGCCTGTCAGGCTTATAATTGCTTTCCTTTAAAGAAGAGCACCATTACCAGTTTGCTATGGATTTATCTGTGTGTGCTTGGAGTAACTAAATTGCTGTGACTGATGTCTTTGAGTGAGGTGTTGGTCTAGGCTGTTCCTTGCCTGCCTTGTTAACTAACCCCTTGAAAGAGACTAGATCAGGGTGTCAAGCGCCTTGCCAGCCTCGAATCAAGGTGAAGTGCTGTTAAAATTTATCCTTGACTGCTGCACTCTTGAAAGATGAACATTCCATAGGCTTGTTTTGACCTCACTTGGCTGTTCATTCCTTATTGTATTCAACTGTCATCAGGCTTTTTAAGGTGGGAACTGTTTGGGGGGGGGATGAGGGAGGTATTAATATATAACAGAACTGAGGTATTGAAGCGTTTCTTCATAGCATTGTGGTTTCTGACATAAATTGCTGTTAGATGTATAATGTGAAAGATCATTCCATTTTGTCGTCAGTTTGGTCTTTTTTTGGGTGTTTTTCTAGGTACTCTAAGCTCACTGCGAGCAGGTAAGTAATTACCTGTGGCCTATAGATAAGATTGTAGTGGGGGGGTGGTGTTTTCATGCTTGTTTCAGCAGGAATCAAGAGGGAGGGTGTTGGGTATCTGCATGTAGCTATTTAACTCACCATACACAGGGTATAGATGGATAGTGTTTTCTCTATTTGACATATAAAGAATTTGTCGCAGCAGTTTATAAATGAAACTCTTCATTGAGAGATGAGGATATCAATGATGACAGTCAGGTGACATTTGCTTCGTCAGTGTTGCCATGGTTTCCTCCGTGGCTCCTTAATTGCTGATGTAGATGGGGGAAAAAATGTGACTTAGATCCTCTCTCAGGTTATATCAAAGTGGTTAAATTCTTGGAATGTAGTCTTAATTGTGTAAAATGTAGGTTTTTCAGATGCGTAAGCGGAACGTGGCCTCATGGAAAAAGTTGTTCTTGACTCGGTGCACCTCTGAAGCCTGTCTGGGAGTTGTGAGTGTTTTTAAGAGTAAAAATGTACATGGTGGTGCACACCAGACCAGCAGGTGAGGAATTAACTGGACCTGCGCCCCCTGCTTGTGGAGATAAACAGACACTGGGCAGGTGTGTTGGAGTTTTGAAGAAACTGGAAACTTTTGAAACTTTCCAGTGCAGCAGGTTTGAGTTTCTCACAAGCAGGACAGGCTCACGAGATGACCTGACCCATGATTGGGGGATTTGTCTTTGTGGGTGGGGCACCATGGCAGGGCCGTCCGGCTCGGTGGCTCGATTCCTGGCAAACCTTGAAATGGCATCTGGATGTTTGACAGAGCCGGCGTGTGACTGGGCACGGCAGCAGACTGGGCGGGAAGTGTGGTGGCGTCGGTCCAAACCGAGGCTGTCATCGCCGAGAGGGGGAAGGGGGACGGGGTATGGGGGGGGCTTGTTTGATATTCGGAATATGTCCCATATGACGGCTGGAAGAAGCAAGCGGCCCATGCGTTGAGTGTTTTATGGGTCAAGGTGCTTTGTCACTCGTGTCAGTGGTGCGGTCTGGGGTCTGTCCCAGCTGTCAGTGCTCGGTCAGCTGTCTGCTTTTACTCTATTATTGGGGTGGGGTGGGCGGGGGGGGGGGGCACGTTTTGACCTGAGCCTGGATCCCGGTTGCGCGACGTGCATGCTGTCCGCAGCCTGGCTCCCTTCCACACTCTCACCACGTCACCATGAAACTGTCTTCAGCTTTTATTCACGCCTGCGGGGGTCATGTTAGATGTAATTAATTTCCTGCCTCTCTGAAGGTTTCAGTGGGGGGGCCCGCTCTGGTGGCTTCTCTTCTATTAAAAATTTCACTCTGGAGCCGCCTTTTCAGCCTTCTACGTGGCTTTGGGTTCCCATTGGGTTTGATCCCCAGGATCCCCTGCACTGTGGGGCAAACCTGTGGCCTCACTACTGTCCGCGGTTAGGATTCACACTGACGATGACGGCTGCAGCCCGCCCCCCCCCCCCCGGCCCTCATGCCTCGTCTGTCACCCCCATGCTTAACCGGCACTCCACACGGCCGCTTGTGAGCGGGGGCGGGGGTAAATTCAGTCTCACCAGCCGATTGAGGTGCGTTTGCATCATTTTTCACCGGACGGTGATTTCTCCCAGTCCTTTCAGATCTGTTTGTCTGTGAACAAAGTCTGACCCAAGCCGGCCCGCTTCTGTGTGCACAGATGAAGTCTTACCGATCATGGCTTTGGGGAGATCCAGTACCTCTGCCCAGCTGTGATGTCATCGTCCAAAAATTAACAGATGCTTCCTGACACACATCATATATCACTACATACGTGCAAGTATCTCCTCAGGTAAAGTGCTGAGATCTGATCCACCTGGATGAAATTAGCTTTTTTTTATAGTTTGTATCTGTTATTCTGGGACACAGCTGTGTTATCAGCAGTCCTCAGCTCCTGAACGCGTCTGTGCCCTTGCGCAGTTCCGGTACGTATGGCGACGGGGCCTCTGACCACATTTAATCGCCGTTACTGGTTCTCTGGTTTTAATGATGCTGTTAAGATCCGTTTGTGGGATTTTGCGCCCCTTTTCCAGCCTGCTATGTGAATAAGCTTACTGGGGAGGTCGTTTTCACTTGGCAAGAGGCCGGCGGCAGGTGGCCTCTTTTCCTGGTCTTGGGGGGGGGGGGGGGGGGGATGTTGTATCGGTAGTCTGTTAGCCACTGCTGGGGGGCGGGGGGGTCTCTTCACGCTAGTTGTCTGCCGATAACTGGCGGAAATGTTTCCGGCTCAGAGATCTGGAACACTCCGCTGGACGATGGCCACCTCACACTGCCTGGCTAATCTCGCTGCACCCAGAGTGACCTGTTCATCCCCCCCAGAGTGGTGAGCCCCCCATGCGTCTCAGGAAAACCCTGTCCCTCTCTTACTGTAAAAACAATACGGATGGGAGCCGTTTACCATGCAGGTATTATTTGTAAAAATAAAAGCCTACCCCTGAAGGCATAAGCTTAATGTCTGTTTAAAATGATGGTGAGGGTCTCTGTGCTGTTAAATATTGGCTATAGTTACAGCTGTGTTTTTAATTCATCTAATGTTTCTCTGTGTGGATTTTTCCGGGGGCTGTTTGCGGTCATCCTGGTGTTCTGCTCCACTCTCTCGGTACCTCTGTATACAATTATTAATTTGGGCCTGTAGCCCCCTGCTGTCACCCCCCCACACTGGGTTTATTAAACATGGGACAATGCAGCCTTTGTTTGTCAAGACGGAAGGTGGCAGAATCTGAGCGTCCGTATCCGGGTTGGAGAAGCACGACGGCGGGGACAGCGGGTTAACCCTACCAGGCATGTGACACCCACATGTCATGGGTTGGCGGTGTAGACAGCACGCCAAAGCCCCGCCCCCTTCATCTTGCCGGCCAATCCTTGGCTCCGTCTGGCCCGTGGGGTCTGCTTGTGTTCAGGCACTTTCCATTCAGCGGCTTGGCGATGTCAGACTCCAAATGTGGGATGACAATGAACCCACACACCCCGCCTCACATATGATAATTCAAAAAAAAAAAAAAGGGAGAAGGTGAGGTCAGTTTGTAATGGTTCGGTTGAAGGAGGTCTCTGCCACGCTACGTGTCCTCGCCGTGCCCCCTCTGTGCCAGCGGGAGCGGCGGCTCGGGGCTTCCAGCACGTCAGCACCAATCAGGGCTCATTGCTGAGTCTGCAGGGCCTGCCGTGTGCTGGCCAAGCTGGGGCCTGCTGGTTCTGGGCCTGCTCAGTGGTCAGTCACCTCCAGTTCTCTGTCTGTCTGCTGAGGCTGATGCCAGCTGGTCGATGGTCCTAGCCCCCCCCCCCCCCCCCCCCCCCCCGATTCTGTGACCAGTGTGCATCCCAGTGACAGTCTTTTCTGGACCCAGATTCCCCCCCCCCCTCCCCCCCAACACTGAGCCAATCAGTTGGATGTAGCTGTTATGAAGTCTGAAAACGAGCAAATTAGCCTTTATGCGGTGGTTATATATTTCTGACTGCGTGATAATTTACGTGGCGATTCTCCAAGTGTCGATTTATTAAAATTCTCCTGCATTTAACCTCTGAGTTTACTTGAAAAAGTTGCCCGCTGACGTTGCCCGTGGCGGATCCGGCTCCGTGTGCGTGTCTGGAGCGTGTTCCTGCTTCCCAGCCTCAGCTCTGCCTTTTTTCCCCCGCAGGGAGCGGCGCCACGGCAGTGGTCCAGGCGGCCTTTTGCATCCCGCGCAAGGAGAAGGTGGCCATCAAGCGGATCAACCTGGAGAAGTGCCAGACAAGCATGGATGAGCTCCTGGTAACATGGACACGCTCACGCGATGCACAGCCTGGGAAAATTACACAGCGAGACCTTAAAAATGATGGATGATCAGAGAGCTTCAGGTTAAATTTCTGATGCTTTTACCAGCTGAATTTGTTAACATGACAGATATAGCTGATCTGTGTTTGCGTATAAATAATGGAGTAGTGGGTAACATGTTTGAGTTGGGCGCCTCATGAGCTCATTGATTGGTCGCCTGAACTTTCCATGGTCCAGCGGACGTCCAGAAACATGACTCGTGTCAGATACACACGTGTGATTAGAACACGGATGTGAGGAATGTGAGGTCGGGTTTGGGGTCGCCCGCAGCTCCTGTGGGTCTGACTAAGTTCCTGGTCAAAGGACGCATTACATACGCTGCCTGATCATTTCACCAGTCTCTTTGCTGGGTCCCGGCCAGTACAGAAAGGACGTGGAGTTTGGTAATCCTGTTATTTCAGTGCCTAGAACATCCAGGGGCTTTATATTAGGAGTTGCGTGCGTGCGTGCGGGTCACCCTGCTCATTAACCAGCATCAAAGTGGCTACATCACACTGTCCTGGATGGGACGTCCCCAGTCATGTGCTCTCTGGCCATGGGGATGGTTTCCACAGTAACACAGTACAGCAGTTTTCAGTTTGTCTTAGAAAGGTTTTTTTTTCATCTAAGCTAACAAGCCTCTACCTGCGATGTTTGTACCGCTCTTGTGGACCGTAGTCTTCATCAGATTTGGTTGAAAAATGAAGCATTTTCCATCAGAAGTCTCTGCGGGATTTATTAACATCTCTGTAGTTTAAACGACATTGCAGTGGTCATTGTTATGAATACTTATTAAAATAGTATGGTACCATCAGAACCAGACCCTTTATTCAACTGTTACCTTTGTTCATTAAAAATCAAGGCATCAGTCCGATTAGTAGGTCTTGGTTAATTTATTGCTGGCATGTAGACTTGGGTCAATATTGGGTCAAACTTAACTCCAAAAATGGAGATGATTGCATTGGACAGTCAGCCTTGTATGAGGGATTCTGCCACCACTTTGTACCAAAATTCTCCTAACTTCTTCACTGTCTCACTGCCTGAATTATATGATGTGTTTGCTGCACGCAATCATGGAATCCTAAGAAGCAGTGTCACTGATATCAGGTTCATTGCAAATATGTGAAGCTCAGAGTTGAACCGGTTATTGGTGTTGATTATCAGTATTGGAAATATGAGCCAAATGTTTCGGTTATCGGTATCTGCTAAAATTTCCACAATGGCGCACCACTACTATTTTTGTAATTAATCTGAGAATTAAAGTGAAAGTATGAGAAGTGCAATCCTGATATCTGAAGTCCTCAGATGGGTGATTCTATATTTCCTAGAAAGAAGTAGTTGGGCAGTGTTAGAAGGTCCTGTGTGCAGCCCACACGGCTCATTAACTGGACAAGTTCGCTTGTCGCTGCAAATAATGCGTCCTTTTAGCGAGGGTCCCGGGGGTCTTGGGGGCCCCGGAGCTTGTGGGTGAATGTTCCCATTCATCAGTCCTTACTGAAGCTTGCAGTTACTGGCTAGGCAGAATTTTGACCCTCCTCGTTGTCCTTCCTGCTCTTCATGAATGTGGACTGTTCAGGTCAGGCTGCATGGATTTTTGCAGAACCGCTGCTGAGAAATAACACACATCAGCCAGGATACCCTGCTGAATGAATTCAAAGTTTTGGATCTGGTTCTGGTCCCGCTGAAGTTCATGTTCAACTTCAGTGAAAGTCTCTGGATGGCGTGCAGCCCCTAAGCTCCTAAATGGAATGGAAATTCCTTTGGGAACCAAGTGTCTCCCAAGTGTTTTTGGCTCTCTTGACATTGGCTAAACGATTATTTTTGGACCTGCTGTGGTTAGATGAAGGCAGGCCTCCTCGGTGACCTGGAACTGCTATTCGCTGCTGTTGGTGCTCATCAGAAGTCTCATAGCCAATAGCAGAAGCCTGTGATAGTCATGTGAGTGAAGGTCTTCAGTTCACTGTTAGCTAGAAGTTAAGCTCCTGTTTGATAGGTATACAGAGTGTCGTTACTGTGCCCAACATCAATGAGAAGCATTAAAAATTAAGGGTTACTGGCCAGACAGCAGTCCCCGGGCTTTGGACAAGCCTGTGGGTAATAGTTGGGGAGAAGGGATCACTCTGTGACTCTGTACACTGACATCATTGTTAAAGCTGTGCCACTAATGTGCAGAAGCAGAATCCTGAATGCTGCTAGGAGATGTGTGATGAATGCTTTGTCCTTATAGGTCATCTCAAGGCCATGTGTCAGTTAGTCACTCATACTCATACAAACAGGAAAGAAAACCGTTACCCTTTGGAAATTGTATTCGAAATCATGATACGCATGACCGAATATGGATTCGCAAAGTTGTGTTGTTTGTGGGGTTCAGATGCTCGGAGGGTGGAACGGTGGAGTTTGCATGTTCTCCCATGTTTGTGCAAATTTCCTCACAATGTCCAGTCCAATTTTTTCAGGTTGGCCTCCTGTAGATGCCTCCTAGACCCTCTGTGAAAGTGGTACTCCAGCTAGGATGGCGTCCCCCCTTTTAGCAGCAGGGTACCCCCCCCCCCCCCCCCCATGCTCCTACAAGCAACAAGTTGGCCCTTCAGTGGAAGTGGTGCATCAGCGCTCTGTGGTCAGGTCGCTATGGTATGAGCTGTCAAGTGGGCTGCTAAGAGGCTCTTTCCGGAAGGAATGGGTGGGTTGACAGCTCTTACCGTCACACTCGAATCTTTGCTCAAAAATGGTGCACTAAAGGCTCTCGGTGGGGTGGGAGAGGTGTCAATTGGTTACTGAATTTTTATCTATGAGATATGACAGGAGGTAGAAGTGAACGGAATGGAGAGAGGCTAGTTTGATATGATTGGCTGATACATGGCTTTGGGTATGCTCCCTGAAGTACGGCCTCCGGCCAGGGTGTGGCAGTGTTGTGATTTCAGTGGCAAAAAGCGGCAGGTTATGGGGTCGGCAGCGTCTTGTGTCATTCAGCTGTTGGTTACATGTGACGATGAGTGGCTGCAGAAAAGAATTTGTCTCGCTTTGTGTTGACTGGAGCTTGCCCAACATGCTGTGATGGAGCCCAGAACACAACTCGGGGAACTCTTGGAGAAGTCTGACAGTTGGGACACTGCAATTAATGGTCAGAAACCCCTAAAATGGAAAGTTCTTCAAAGTCTCTGGATTTGCCATAAGGATTGATGTGTGGCCTCTCTGGCAGCTGACCGAGGGGATTGTAAAGGTGTGCAGATCTCCGGCAGCCATCTTTCGGTTGGCGGGCACTGGAGCAGGGTGAGGAACTGTAGGAAGCATCGCATCAGGAAGCGAGAGCTGTGCTTTCCATAAGCTGGGTGCGAGTCAGGCTGATCGGCTCCATACCGCCGTCATTGTTCTCAGGCTCTCAGACACAATCTGAGGGTTTTCTTTTTTCCCAGCCCAGAATGGTTTCTCTTTCTCCTGCATGAATGCGAGTCCTCAGGCCTGCAGTTGGATTATTTCTCCTCTAATTACTGCATGTTTCGCTTCTTTGGCACGCCGCCGCCAAATCGCCTGCTCTTAACTTGCTTTAGCATTGATCTCAGACGGGAGTTTCCGCTGCGGATGCCGGTGCGATCTGGCCGGGGAGCCACCGTGGCCCTCAGGGGTGGCGGTTTGAGCCAGTACAGCCTCTCGCTTAGCTGTTCCTCATTCGTGCACGCACACCTGGTCATTAAGGCTGAGCCACGGTCGAGCCGTTCCCTCGTAAGGCTTAACTTTCTGTTTGCTCTCATCCCTCTGTGTATCAAAGAGAAATCTAATTGTATTACTGATATTAATTAATATTTGCCAGCCAGCAACGAAGGGCTTCTCTTTTCCCAGGATAATCTTTGAGCAGTAATTGCAGATGGGCCTGTCACTCCCACCTGCCTCACTGCAGTCATGCACAAGTTAATTTCCTGCATTTTTGTTCCATCCTGTCAATGTCGCTTCTCGGGTAGTTTACCCTTGAAATGCCTCTTGTGACTGAAAATCATTCTCACCTCACCTCACCTTCCTCATGCCTCTGGGTGTGTCTGTGAGCCCTTCTACTTGGTACATCAGTGCCGAGAGCGGTGCTCGTCTTCTGATTGGTGCATCTGTGCAGAGAGCGGTGCTTGCTTTTTGATTGGTGCAGTGCAGAGAGCGGTGCTCGCCTTCTGATTGGTGCATCAGTGCAGAGAGCGGCGCTCTCCACGTTGAGGGGGTCTTGTCACGGGGTTTGGGGGAGTGCCCATGCCTTGGAGCTGAAAGGGGCATGCAGGGTGGGAGTGATATCATCCAGTCATGGTGAACTGGTGAGTTCCTGGCAGGGTGCCAGGGTGAGGCCTCTGATAAGGGTCGGTCCGATATCGCTGACACGAGGCTCTTTGGAACTCTGGCTGGGGGGGGAGGCTGGAAAGAATCTGGGGGCCCTGGGTGTGGAGCGTGTCCTGAAAGCCCTTCCCTCCGCTCGGCTCTGCTGTTCCGCGACCCAGAAAACGCAGGGCCTTCCATTCTTAGCTTCCCTTCATTGTTTGCGTGCCAAAAAGAGGGCTGAATGCTCCAGTCTGATTGGCTGAACAGATCTCTGAAAATGAGAAATGAGTAAAGACTTAAAGGTGGTATTAAGAAATTGCAACGCATGAATTCTCCTTAAAGGGAATTAACATGACACATCAGGGTGTTTCCTGGAGTTTACGTCATGTTGTTGGGCTGTGGGAGGGATTACGGGGAGAACATCAAAACTCCCATACGAACAGAAGGGGTGGGTTTCAAACCCCCAACCCCAGATGTCTAGATGACGGTGTACCAATTGTATTTTGGGGCTGTTAGTCTTTGTTTTGTTTCCAAGCTGGGCAGGGTTGTTTCTCTAGTTCACTGCAATGTCACTGCAGTGTCCAGCTGACACTGTTGTTGTCTTCATTCTTCTGCCGCTTTCCTCCCTGATGACACTGCCTCGCATGGAGGTGAGTTTGCACAGGAGGAGGCAAGCTGGCAGCGCCCACTTGAGCCCCTCCCGCCGCGAATGGCCGCTCTTTTTGAAATCGATTGAGTCGGTGAGGCGTGACTGATCCCCGGAGGGTGTCCCATTCTCTGTTGTGCGAGCTTTGGCCGATGGATGCTGGTGGCCCCCGGGGTATCCCAGTGTGGAGGCTGAAATAACAGCACCTGTCATGTGGTCCAGCAAGAATCTCCAGGGCCTCTCGCGAGCTCAGGCCCACTTGTGTCCTTTGAGCTGCAGTCCCGAGGTCGCGGGCTTTCCCGAGGACATGGGCTTCCCAAGGTGAAGGACTTCCCAAGACCAGCACCTTCTGTTTGTCCAAGGAGTCATCCATTAGCGAGAGGTGACTGGGGATCGTCTTATGGGACGTTAAGCTTTAAATGCTTTGGGAGTTAGGGGGACGATGATTACATGCTTTCAGCCGTTCAGGGTTGCATTAATTAAATGTGTCATTGTTAGAGGGACCGTTCTCGTGGACTTCTGTGAATATGAAAGCTGAACCTGATGCCTTTATTTGACAGGTATAGCAGCCTGCAGCAGGGTGTGGCTCTGCAGGTGCACAGACATATAAAGTATTATATAATTAGGCGTATGTCTAGCACAAATCTATAGAGCAAATGATTTGATCTAGTGCAGGTTGGCCTGGTTACGGATTTCTGTCTAAAAGGAAAGAAACTGGTGATTTAAATCCTGACAAACTGATTTTATAAGCATTGGGTACAGCTTATAAAATCCACGAAATGTGTCTATTACTTGATGCTGCCTTTCTGACAGTAACCCTGTTAGAAAGCGTGTACCAGGGCCATTCCCTTTAGAGTTCCTGTGTTCTGCCGCGTTGTACGCCTTTTGCACATGGAGGTACGTGTGTCCACTGGTGGGCCTGCCATTTCACGCGCCGATCATCCCTCTCTTCACCTTTCAAAGAGTTGCCAATAAACCTGGTGTAAATAACTGAACCATGAGTCGTTATCAGAAATATCCTGTAATGGTACGAATCTGGTGGGAACAGAAGTTATTTTGTTGTTTCGTGGCATTGTTTGTAGGCATTGTGGGATTTATTTAAATTTGTGTTTCCTAGTAATGTGACAGCCTATGAATATTTCATTTAATCCCCAGCTATGCAGTAAGAGAGCAGTTGTGGATAAAATGGGATGTGGTGTTTTTGGAAGGTTGACCTTCCAGAGATGTACTGGTTTCTTCTGACGCTGGGACGATGGTTGTGGAATTCTCCATGGACCTCCCTGAGATTGGTCACCACGGATGACCTCGCTGAGAGGCGCGTAGGTTAGGCGGCTCTTTACTGACTGGAACCACAAGTAGATGAAGGAAAAAAGTATTGCAGTGGAAGGAGGTGGGAACGGAGCTTGGGTTAGCTTTGGATTAACTTTGCGTTAGCTTTGCATCAGCCTCGTGCAACTTTAACGGGCGTATCTGGGTATAAAGCCGCTTAGGTGTGCTTCAGGCTGTCAGTATTAATAAATAAAAGTTCATGTTTCGGTTAGTCTCTGGCACTTTACGCATCACCGCTGATACATAATGAAATTCGCTTTTAACCATCGGCTTGCTGTAATTAAATATAAAACAGCAGTAACAGGAAATTCACTTCCCTTTTATATTCATTTTTTTTTTATAACAGATATTTTTAGATTGGGGGGGGAAAAGCTCCCACTGTTCAGTGATGCTTCGCTCAGGGTGGCAAAGAAGATCATTCTTCTCATGCTTGTCATTCAGATGATTTACAGCTTGGAATAATGGCGGCCCCTTATAGGCACATGTGGGGGTCTTTGAAAAGCAGTACAGGATGTGTGCAAAACTTTGGGTGTGTATAAAATACCCATACATACATATATGAGGGATTTTGAATAACAAGTCCAACAACAAACAAACAAACATTGTCATTTACACTAGTACAGGTACACTGAAACTTCTCTGTGCTGACCCCATCTTGCTCTTCATAGCTTGGCGGTCACAGCGCAGGTTCAGCTAACGTGCAGCGCCCCTAGTGCCGGCCGACAGACATGTGAATGTTCTGCTGAGGCCGGGGCTCGAACTGGCGACCTTCTCATCACAGGCGCAGGGACTTATCCCGCTAAGCCACTCACAGCCCCCAAGTCTGGTATAAATGCATAATTTATAATGATTTAATTCATGGAGAACCCAGAAAAATGCGAAATGTCATAAAAACCTGATTTGGTTGATTTAATATGTGACATTGAAAGAAACAGAAATAACTTCACAATATCGAGAAACGATCTGTGGATTGGAGTCTCTTTATTCACTAGGGTGGTCCTTAAAAATCAACTTCTGAAATTTCTTGCTCTCACCCCATAATTTTGTTCTTTGACATCAGAAAATGTTTTTAAACATTTACTGGACAATTTTTGAACAGATTTAGGGGTTGCTCAAACACCTTGAAAATAGAAGATTTTAAGTTAAAAGTGTGAATCTCACCTATGGAACATTGCATTGGTATAACCCGCCTTGTGTAGCTATGCT
This sequence comes from Paramormyrops kingsleyae, assembly GCF_048594095.1. Taxonomy (NCBI): domain Eukaryota; kingdom Metazoa; phylum Chordata; class Actinopteri; order Osteoglossiformes; family Mormyridae; genus Paramormyrops; species Paramormyrops kingsleyae. Next base: position 40,666,719 of record NC_132800.1, on the reverse strand, counting down.
CAAGTTTCTTTTACTTATTTATTAATTTTGGAATAAACAGTTAAACATTCTTTGCAGTGTTTACAGTAGCCATATTGTTGTCTGCATCATTATTGCATAATACTTTCTAACTTTCTAAAACCTGTTAGAGTGAAAACTAATTATCCATAAGTAGGGGTGAAACGATATACTCAGCCCACGAAACGAGAAACAATATTGGGTTCACAAGAATGAGACCAGACGATATTTTAACAATACTTTAAGGAAAACTTCAAAGAGGAAATGTGTTACTGGAAAGCAGCCTTTTATTTGATTAATTTGAAAGACAAAAAATGCTAAATAATGCAGATGTATGGTGAAATGTGTTAAATAATCACCATCATCATATGAGTAAAGAACAGAACAAATATCTAGCACCATAAAATATTTCACCACAAACTCAAATGACAGGCTTCTCTCCTATTTGACTTCTCAGTTGAACATAAAATAGAATATAAATACAACAATATAAATAACAAACGTAACACTTTTTAAAATGTTTTCTTCACCGGTGCAGTGGATTTAAGTAAAGAGCTATGATGGTGCTGGAAATAGCTTTGCATAGTAGTAGCATTAGCCGAGATGTTAAGAGCAAAATCACATCATTTGTACTCAACCAGCTTCAGACATCTCAGCCTCGTGATGACTATCATGAACTGCTGGAGTTGACACTAATATTTATTCCACCACGTGTTGTGAAGTTCATGGCTCCAGGTGCAATGCATCAAGCACATTGGATGGCAAAGGCCATATACTCCCTCAAAATCTGGTTATTCCGAACTCAGTTCAGCCTGACTCGTGAGGAGAAGGGACTTTGAGATATGTGCATTTTTATCGTACGACTGTACATCACAGCTTGGTATACCTGTCCCATTGCACCATGTGCACCGAACAATGACCTGTTGTTTCTTCAGCAGCTAATTGCATACTACTCAGTGAATCCAGCTCTGTAGCCAGCAGCAAGTTTGCAGGACACCTGTGGTACGTCAGTGAGGAACTCATTGGGCTGGCTTTCTTTGACGCAGCAGTCAGTTCTGAATCAAAACGAGCAACGGTTAAAAACAGAAATGAAAAGGAAGGAGATGATGAACCTGCAAAATGAATCTTTAACCTAAAAGTTAACCTGAAACAGTGCACTAACATGAAAATTGAGGACTTTGTTACCAAACAAACACTGTCATCCTTTCAGCATCTGCAACTGCCTGTTGGCTTCCTGGACCTTGATGTAGCCTTATGGAATGAAAACACAGATTATCAGCACTGCTTGAATGTTGTACATAACATACGTGTTGTCAATGACACAGCTGAACGGGAGTACAATCCCATACTGACAAAGAAAGAAACTCAAAAACAATACCTGTTGCAGGTTGTGAAACAGCATCGCTAACAATTGCCTGACTGTTCTAAACATAAACTTTCCAACAACTGACTGCAAAACTGTGTTGATACGGATTACGTACTCGATGACTTGCAAGATTCTCAGCAATATTTAATAATTTTCAAGTTTGTTTTGGTTGTCTTTAGAAATACTGTGTTCAGTTGAATGGAAACAGTTGGTGGAATGGAAAGTGAATGACGTTAAGAGCCATAGCATACATTTTCACTAATTTTGACAAACAAATTGTCAGTAACTGACAATAAATTCATTATTTGTGAGCACTGCTTCATATTCAGTGGTTTCAACACAAACAACTGTTGTAGCGTTAAGTTATGTAAAAACAGGTAAAAATAACGTTTGATAGATCTATATTTCACCTTTACTTAGAATTTCGGTATTAACCATAACTTTGTTCTCCTTGAGCAACCCCTAAATACTGATATCGATATCTGATATCACTCAAACTTTGCAGAAATACTTCTTTTGTTGCCCATGACAATATTAGAGGGTGAGACCTAAGGAATTTTGCATATTTATTTTTGATGCATACTTAAGGACCCTATTATTCACCATATACCAAAAAGTACAAGGAATTTGTTCTTGTGGGGATATGTGAGGTAAACGTACTGTCTAGACGAAAAACATGAACAGATACACAAAAAAAAAATGGAATAAAAGTACAGAGAGAGGATAAGAAGATGCGCTATTATTAAATATACAAACGTGGCATATAAATAAGGGTGAGATGACAAGATGTGACAACATTCAGTTCCAGTGATTGTAAGATGTGTAGATTTAGAGGAATTCGCTTAATGAGACCTTCGGAGGCTGTCTTTCGGTGTGCTTACTTCAACTGGAAGGTGTGATTAAAAATAACACGGCTGTAGATGCTTGAGCCATTAGACAGTAAGTGTGAAGCGCGTCGTGTCCGACATGTCTGCCGAGGTAAATGGCCGCGGTTGTCAGTCTTCATAAGCGCCTAAGTGGTGCTGGATGGGGGGCAGTGTTCTGCGAGCCTCTTGTTTTGACGAATCAATAAGGGCCGCTTCAGAAGACGGCCTCTGTAAACCTGTCTGGGACCAACGCCTCCCATCTGCCAGGGTTTGACGTGAGAGCTTTTGGTGAAGGTCTTACGCAGAACCAAACCATTGATTTGACGCGGGTAAAGCAGTGGACAATCTGTCCTGTTCACTGGTTCACTGTTAAGGGCTGGTAATCAATGCTAAGTGTATCAGTCACACTCATTCTACAGCTCTGAACTAAAGGGGGAGTGTGTGGCCCATTTGGTTAGGACATGGGTACAAATGAAATGGTCGGCAGAGTACTCCCATGGTTTGTCATGTATGTCGCTGTGGCAGCTGCCAAATAACTAAAAAAGTGAGTATTAATCGGGCTCGGTTTGAGGATGGAGCACCTGATTTATGATGCTGGTGGTCTTGAGATACCAGGATACTCGGTCCCTCATGGGATGCTGCACGTCTCCCTTCGCTTTCCTTGGCGAGGTTCCCATTTTGTGGGACTGAGGCGGGGCCTGCCGTCAATTGTCCTCATTCATCAAAGAGTCTTGGTACCTTGCTGGAAAATTACAGGGTTTGCAGTCCATGTGTGACGATGTTCGCAGTGATGGACAAAAAAAACTGTGCCCCGGTCGTCCTTGCAAATAAACGTCTTTGGGTTTCACGGTCCTTCTCGGAAGGATTTGTTGCAGAAAATATTTGCTTTCCTGTGAAATATTTATTTGTCTACAGGGGGTTTAACATGTCCGGGTTTGATAGGAATCAAATGCTGGTCTACAGAAGATACTTTGAAGGATCCCGGCTTATTGAAGACCGCTTTGAAGCCTACTCTCTCCATATTTCGTAGCGGAGCATGGCAGACAATATCCAGTTTGTTATGAATTATTTATGCGTTTTCGATGGTTTTCTTTGCATGCGTAGGTAGATGGGTTGAAATACAATCCCCGCTTGAAGTACACTTTCAGCTTTTTTTTTTTTACGTAGCTTCTAGTGAGTTTGGGTCACATTCAAGTAGCCCCTCCCACCCATAAAATCTCCTGATCCTGCAGCCTCTGGAGGCAGCAGAACTGGGCACACGTGCTTCTGTGTGTGTGTGTGTTGTTTTTGCTGTGCTGTGCATGGATCTGACTTGTTATCAAAGCAGTTCCGGCTGAGAGATCTTGCCTCGGGTGTAAACACAGTGACCCTGCCCTGTCCTGGGACTCCCCCTCCTGTGATTACAGAACGTGATGCTGCTTCTGACCCTGTGGGAGGTGGTAGGGTTAGTCCCGCCCCCCCCCCCCCCCCGCTTCACTCTGATTGGTTAATAGTGCAAGGTGCCCACGCCCACAGTGTGTTTCATGGCCCCTCTGCTGGCTCTTGTTCTGCTACATACCGCTGGCCCGAAACTGTAGTAAAACTATTCATAGCCGATAATTCGGTGCTGTATGTAAGTTGATAAGATGGTAAATAATTTACCGGGTAAAAATAATGAACATTTATTGTGAGGACATTTGGGAAGCAGTGGTGGGGGTTTCCAGTGTCAGGAAGCTTGGGAGGGAGGGGGGATCCTGGATTGGTTTACGGTAGCATAATTACCCTGCAAAGACCTTCTTGCAGCCGCTCTGTCTCCGCTGACGGCAAGGTGTCCCTGTCACTCTGATGCCGGGCGCTCGGTGATCATGTGACCCGCCCCCGCGGATTGGCAAGTGCAGCTGTTGCTCCTGGTCGGGGTGTGTGTGTGTTTGTGTGTGTGTTTGTGTGTGTGTGTGTGTGTTTGTGTGTGTGTTGGCCAGTACCCACTCTCCCAGGATGACAGGACACCAGGTAGGCTGGAGGAAGCATCAGCAGAGAGGCGGGGTCGGTTGGGGGTTGGTTGGGGGTCAGTTTGGGGCTCAGTTTGGGGCTGTCAATGCAAACAATCTGGTGTGATGTTGGCAGTGGGAGCTAAAGGAGGCTCGTCCCAGGCCTTGGTGGACAGGAGAGAAACTGCCTTCCACTCCAGCTGTTTGCTTGGGGGGGGTTGGTGTTACATGGTGACTTGGAGGCACCGTTGATGTCCGAGTCCGGTTCTGACAGGTTTGGCGATGTACGCCGGCCGGAGTAATTGGAATCGGTCGTATCGCTGACTCGTGCGAGCGAAGTGTGAACGGGCATGTAGAGTCCCAGGGGAGGTTGTTAGCAGCACCAGGCTGGTCAGGAAGACCGGCTGCCTCTGAGCCGTGCAGCTGGCCTGGACCGGCTCCGCTTCCCAACTACAGGATTAACGTCATTAAGTTAGGAGCTGGATCGCGGTTCGTCCGAAATCTCACAAGACCTTTTCTCTCCTAGTTAAGACTTATGGTTCATTCTTGTCTTTTATTCAAGTTCCTCGAGGGTAGATCAGTTGGCCATGGCTGGTCAATGCATTCAAATAAGCAGCCAGAGCCTGATCTCCTTCGGCTCTGTGGGGAATGCGCTGAAGCAGGGATGGGGGTCCGTGCCAAGCCCGGGGCCCAGCGTGACGGCTGCAGATCCGTCTGGGCAGAGGGAGCTTTTGTGTTGGAGGCAGAATGTCGCGTCTCTGAGCTCCAAATCCCTGGCAGACAGGCACCTCCCGCCAGATTGAGCGCGCGCGTGCGTTAATGGAGTTGTTGTGTAGCACGGCGTGGGAGATCGGCTCATTCACGCTTGCCGTTTGACAGCTGCTCTCGTTTCCTCCTGTTCCTGATGGATCCTCTGCGTCATCACGACACTGTAGATGCCTGGTTTACACACGCAGGTGAATGCTCATTAATGCTCGTCCCTGACTCGGTCATCGTAGCTTGGCTGTGTCTCCGTCTTGCCTGGAAGGTCCTCCGGGGTGTTCCTGTGCGGCAGAGACCGGCCTGACTTTTGCGGGGCGGGGCCGTCCTTTATTACGGTTTGGGGTCCAGGTCGACGGCGATGAGACAAAGGCCCGCCCGCCACCCGTGGAAGTCGCTCAGTGCTTGGCTGCCATCGCGTCCGGCACGCCGCCAGACTCCGTCTGCCGCTTCTGGAGCTGGCGGCCGTTTAGGAACCATGAATCATGCGCTCATCTCTGCAAATTACACCAGCCAGAAGTTGGGGGGGTGGGGGGGCTCTTTGTGTGTTTAGCTCAGAAGCTGAGCTGGGGTGTCAGGTGAGCTGCCATTGGCCGTTTCCCAGGATGACATCATCCTGTCAGTGGTGGGTGCTGCATTTCCATCAATGAAGGCGGGCAGTGATTTGGACGATAAGACCATCAGCTTTCGGACACGTGAGCCCTGTGATGTCAGGGTTACAGGAACCTTATTCTTCTCACGAAGCCATGCATGGAGTTGGTCCCCCAGCCGTCCTGACTGCTCCCTCTCTCTTGCCCCCCTCCCCCCAGAAAGAGATCCAGGCCATGAGTCAATGCCACCACCCCAACATCGTCTCCTACTACACCTCATTTGTGGTCAAGGACGAGCTCTGGCTGGTGATGAAGTTACTCAGTGGAGGTAAGTCACCACTCTGTCCCAGCATGCTCTCTGGTCCCATAATGCCTTGTGGCAGGAGTGAGCGAGTGTGAGAGAGAGGAAGGGAGGACCCTCCGTTCGTCTGGGCTCAGAACCCGTGAAAAGTCGTCAGCAGCCCAGGGGGGCGATGGAGAGCGTGCTGGTAATATGACACATGAGCATCTACATGGACAGGCTGTGGGCTTTTTCCAGGAAGGTTTTTGGTATGATCATGCAGAGGATGAGGCCTCAGAAGTTTGTCAGTGTGGGGGAAGTGCTGCTGGCTGGAGGGAGGGGAGGGGGGGAGGCACCAGATCCACTCCTCTGTGATTCGCCTTGTGTGGATGTATCCCCGTCACATCTCTATCCCGTTTCCGATGTGTGAATGACCAGGCCAGACAAAAGTCAGACGGAACGGAGTGTCTGTGGCACGCCCCCTGCAGGGAGCAGCTGGGAGTGCAGCGACCGTTACTGCCTCGACGGTGTCGCGTGACGGGCTGATAACGCAGACATCTCCGTGCTGCCCAGAGAATCTTGTGCGAATACCAGAGGCCTCTAGGTTGTGGACTTGGTAGCAGTGAATAATTCAAGGTTCCTGAAAGCAGCCAGCCACAGGCCAGAAGTGCAGTCAGAATTAATAGGGTTCAGCTCAAGTATCTCATGTATATGTTTAAAAAAAAAAACTGATTCATCGTTTGTGACCTCCCAAAAGATCAGGGATAAAAAGGATACATTTTAAAAATTTCTTCCTTATTTTATCGAAAATCCCAGCTTGGTTCCCCCCGAAATCCGCTGAACGTGACCTGGATTTCCGTCGCCCCCCTCCTCAGACACCCCCGAGAGTGTTGAGGCGCATGCCCAGAGCGACCTCATCTGGAGGTGGAGCTCGTTACCGCAATTTACTAGCCGCGGGCTCCCCTTCCTCTCGCGATAATGACCAATGAACTTGACATACGATTAATGCCTGCAATGCAATTTTATTTAGCAATTTTATTTTGAATAATGCTTTTAAAATATACGACCCTATAAAGACGTCCCCGTCTTTAAATGTGCTCGCTGCAGTTAATGGTTTTATATATGCTAATTATGCCCTGTTAAAGGTTTTATCCTGATCTGGGGTTTAACATAATGGTGACGAGCATGGAATGCTCAGTCCTGGTCAAATAGGCATATATTTATTACGGGCAAGACTTTAGGGGTAAAGTGGCATGTCTGTGTAAATTGAACAGTTTTAGAAGTTTCCGGAAATTTCTGGCACTCGACTCGGTCAATCAACAGCAGGCAACAGGGCCTGCCACAAACAGTTTTGACTGTAACGTCTGAATTAAATATGTCTTACAGAAGGGCTCTTCCAACCTCGATTGGGGAGATACAGACCTGTTTGCCGGCTTTAGCGCAGGTGGATACTGCCACTGCGTCAGGGAAAGTAGAACAGGACGTTCAGCGACTCTGCAAGCTGTATGTTGGAATGCTCTAATTGCCCGTGGTCACATGACCCCCTCGGACGGTGGGAACGTGTTACACCCGCTGTTGTCTCCCGCAGAGCGCAGTTGACGTCTCTCCTTTCCAGTTCATTGTAGGTCCTTTGCGTGATGCAGAGCCGACCTGTACGTGTTTGTAAAGTGCTTCGATGTCATCGCTGGGAGTTTCTAGGGAATTACCAGTGAGATCATTAATCCACAGCTTCTCTGACTTTTTATGGAACACGGGGCTTTGTAAGGCAGCACAAAGGCAGCGTGCTCTGCTGATCTCATCACAAAAGGCTCGGTGGAGCTCCCCGATGATTAAAAGGACTAATTGTTGATTTGATGACACCACAGAAGGTTCTTCGGCCCTCCTCGTTTTTTTGTGTCTGAGCCGCCCATCATGCCGCAGGAATCTGTAGTCTTCTCTCCATCCTGCGTTGACCTCCCGTTGGGAGGCTTTTAGAATGCTGATAAGCATCTTCTCTAGCCGTCACGTTCTCGGGTGTAGCGGTACTCTGCTTTTTCAGTGATTCATTCGTTGGGAACTTGTCAGTATTATTGATGTCTGGTCTGGGACACCCACCTCAAAAGCGTGGCCCCGTTTATCCAGGTCATCTTTGCCAAACAGCCCTCTCCTCAGGCTCCTCCACACCTTCCTGGTGAGGATTTATCCTCATGAGTGACCTTGAGCGCTCAGCCAAGACCTGCGCTATCTCGTTGCTTTGCCCTACACGCCCTGCTTCCTGCCTGGCCCCTCCCCTTCTGGGCATCTTCCTCATTCTCCTCCTCACCACAAATCACATTGGCTGGCCGTTGCTTTTACTTTTGTCTGCGTTTCTGTTTATTGGTCTCTTCCCGAGTTGGTCACGCGTCCAGCTCTGTGGCGTTGGCGGCTCTGTTAATTCCACGCTGCCTTTGGGAGGCGGCTGAGAACGACGCAGGTTGAGGGGTGAACATCTGCCTGACACCACGGGGCCGTCTAGAACCTGCTCTCTAAGTGCGAGGAGATGAATGACCCGTCCCTAAACTGGCAGCCAGCCTCATCTGCAGGGTGGGAGGGATTAGACTGGAGCTGTTACTGGGGTGCAAGTGGCTAGACCCTGGGAACCAGCGGCATCCCGCTTTCAAGGCGGGAGTCCGTCTGTGCTGTGCATCTCGTGTGCAAGACACGTGAGCTTGGTGCTCGAGACTCTTCCCAGTACCCGAATGTGCAGACTGCACGTTCTAACTCCCCACCAAAATGCCCCCACTTCGTCGACTTTAATCTCGTTATTTTGAAATGCAGCGATTTATCAGAGTGGGCTGAAATGCAGAAGGATGATCATATCTTACTACCTTTTTATCTTGAGATAAAATCCTCCGTGTCTTATTCCTGTAACCAGTCTGATGAATTATTTATGATCTAGTGACAGAATACTAAGTTTATTGGGAATAATTGCAGCGGGTTTGATTGAAAGACAGCCGAATGAAAAGCATTTAAAGTGCTGGTTGACGGATGAGTGTCGCTCTTTTCTGTCCGTCAGGCTCCGTGCTGGATGTCATCAAGCACATCATCTCGCGGGGGGAGCACAAGAGCGGCGTCCTGGACGAGGGCAGTATCGCCACCATCCTGAAGGAGGTTCTGGAGGGCTTGGAGTATCTGCACAAGAACGGGCAGATTCACAGGTACGGCTCCCCCTGCAGGCAGCTGCTCTTCCTGCAATCTGCACTTTTAATTACATCTTTATTTTTGTGCCGGTTAGTCTGTCATCACCAACTCATGAGGTGTTTCGGGGTCTCGGTCACATGCTGCTGAATGTGGGGCGTCTGTCTGAGCTTCGCATATCCCCCCCCCCCTTCATGCCCCCCTCCCGAGGTGACCCAATCTGACATGCGTCATCGGCATGACTATGCCTGGGGGGTGCTGTGCAGTGAGACTCGTGGAGGTTAAGGCTTAATGCCCCATTTGCAGGGGTGGGCCATCAGCCGCCTAGTTTAGCCCCTGCAAACATCCTCTTTTGGGGGGGCATCTCTCCCTGCCTAAATGCTCAGGGAGCCGTATCGGTCCTTCCTTAAAGTTCATAAAGTTAGTCATCTTCTCCCCCCCCCCCCCCCCGACTCGTGCTGAAAATGAGGCAGGATCTCAGGGAGATATCCTCCGCTTTTGGCAGCGACGGCCACAAAGACACATGTTTTAATCTCGCTCTTTCACTGACTGCTGTCTCTGTGCATCTGCTCAGCAGCCTTACAGCTTCAGATGAGAAGCTTTTTATTAAAAAATAAAAATAATACAAAAAAAAATGTCAGCAGAGGAAAAAAGGGCTTTTTCAGAAAAAGCTCGTCTGTTTACCTTCGTTTGGTTTCAGCTCTCTGCTTCTATTTCAGTTTCCCTGTTTAGTTTTCTGACTGCAGTGGCCTCTAGTGACTGTCAGAAATGGCTGTCTGTTCGTGCGCCTCGGACTCTTGGACACTGGCAGCACCTGTTGTAGGACCCCTGAACCTAGACGAGGTGCCTCGTGGGTGCCTGCAGGCCGGAGGAGTCTCCATGGCGGTCATTAAACTCTGGCGATTACACGCCACTGGCAGCGTTAGATCAGACCGCCTGGGTCTCCTCTGAGTGGCCATTGTATATTGTGTTGTTTTCTCCAGAGCAGACTTTGGGAGGGTGTCCTACAAGGTAACCTTGGGCAGATTTGTGACCACGGGGAACTTTATAAACTGATGATCCTGGTTTCATGCTGGCAGCAGCATTTGAAGACTGACTGGCGCAACGCAGGGGCGGTGTGTGTGTCTGTCTGTGTGTGTTTGGGTGTGTGTCTGTGTTTATATATGTGTGTGTGTCTGTGTTTATATGTGTGTGTGTGTGTGTGTGTGGGGGGGGGGGGGGGGGGCATAGTGCCATATGCAGGCTTCATTGTCACCTCGGCACGCAGCCAAGCCAAACGACAGCTCTCTGACACCACAGCAGAACCCTCCCCGTGTCCCTTGCTCAGGACCCTTCTGTCGGATCCGGACAGCCTTTGTTTTTCTGCATTACTCTGCTCGGTTTTTTTTACTGGCCCACACAGCACCTTTTGGAATGTGTAAGTAATGCTGTTTGGGCCTTGTGGGGGGGGGGGGGGGTGCCTGGTTCCCCTGAAACAGCAGAGGGGCCTCCTGCCTCCCTCTTGTCCCAGGAGGACAGGCCAGATCTGTCGGCATTTTGCTTGTCACAGCTGAGGTTGTCCCTTAAATGTCTTTCATTTCTTTCAGTTTTTATACTTTTCTGACAATCTTGACAGCGTTTGACATGGAGAAGAGAGGTGCTTGGCAAAACAGGGCCATCAGAACCGTGCTCAGGGTCGTTATGCTTTTAAAACATGAATGATTTTTCCCTGAAGGTAGGATAGTTGCAGATTATGCTGGTCCGTACTGTTGTCCTATTTAGAGGAAGTTGACTAATAGGTCATGGTGGCGCTGGAGTGTTTGCCCTCTCTTCGCGGATTCCGTGTCGAAGGGAGACTGGTCATGCGGAACAGACTCCAGGGAAATGTCATCCGGGGCTCTGCCTTCAGCCCTTTGACATTTCAGGGTTGGGGTGAGAAGCTTGTCCAATGAGGACAGTTGCTGGGGTGGGCGAGTCATAACACACGTCCTGGAGTCAGCTGGCCCACGATTGAATTGTCCTTGCCAGAAACATTTACCCTTAAGGTTATTTTCCGGTCCCGCAAGCCAACAGTCCCTCAAGCTGATGGTTGTCTTTTGGGCCTGGGGATTTCTGTCTTTTGCTGTTGGCCTTTGAACTTTTTGTCCTTCTAAATTTCTCTCATCCTGTCACTTGTCAGCGTCTGGAGATGGAGCCCCTTGATATAGGCACCTTCATGCTATCTTCGTAACGCTCAGTTTAGCGCTCTAACGCTGGCGCTGAAGTCATTGGAAAATGTGGCCAGCAGGCGTCGGGAGCGTGTGAGGATGTGTGCGGGACTGTTTTGGTGACGCCGGGTTTAGTTTAAGAGAATCAGAATAATGTATGGCTGAAAGTGGCTTGTGGGCATCCTGTGGTGTGGAAGGGATTGGTGACCTGCTGTTCACACTTCCTTTGTTTAGTTTGTTTTAAGGATGTATCTTGCTGTTGCTTAATTATTAACGTCCCGCTATTAACAGTTACGCTGTGCAGTCGGCGGTCATAATCCCTGCTCCTCTGGGAGCGGTAGTACCAAAGCTGCCTTGGCTGTCGTCAGGCGTGGCGAATCATGGCTGTCTCCTTAGCTTCACCTTGACTCACTTCATAGGCTGGTGAACTTCAAGGTCTTCTGCTGTCCCTCCTCTGTAGTTCAGTAGGTCACGTCACGCTGCGAGTCCAATGCCCAGTTGTTCTATGTCCATGTGGATAGTCTCATGACATTTATGGAATTGCGTGTCCTGGTTTGAACCATGGAAATGTTAACCGGTGTAGAATGCGAATGACCAAGGCCAGGAAGGTGACCTCATCAAAGCCTGGAATTATGGCTTCTCTTATATTTGTAAGCTGAGACAGAAAGCAGTAGGACTCACAGGTTCTCCATTATCAAGGCTCCCATCAACGAAGAAGTGGCGCCTCTGGAATTATGGGATGGCAGACCCGTTGATGTGAAGTAGGTTTATTGTCTGTATTGAAACACTTGAGTATGATTGGTGGTAGGGTGGCTATTCCAGGATGGTGGTGGTGCTGATTAGGAAAAGCATGATGCTGGGTATCTGCTGTGAAGAACCCTTGGAACTAAGGGGTGTTGGCTTCCTTACTTTAGATGAAAACCTTCAGAAAGTGCATGCCGGACTTATGCAACATTAGTGGCGGTAAACTTAAAACTTATCCTGCATAACATATCCTGCATAATCTTTAAAAGGAACAATCATTAAAATTGCATTGTTTGCTAAGTTTTGCTTCCTGTTACAAAGGAAAAATGTTTTAGTGAAAATTTAACCCCCTGTGCTATAATATCTGTAAAAAAAGGAGATATGAAAAAGCCTGATCTCAACCCAGCTGACTGTCGCAGTCCTTTCGTTGTGAGAATTTCATGTGCACAACTTGCACTGTCGATATTAATATTGCATACCATCCAGCCCTATAATGTAATGCAATATAATACCCCGTCTCGCATTGTGATGTCATTCAGCAGTGGTACCAGATTTTACGCCAGTGGAAAACCAACATCTTGAAGAACCGTACTTTTTTTTGAAGTACCAGAAGTATGGTACCTGGTGCAGTGGAAAAGTGCCCTTTGTCTAGCTCATTCTAAATAAGAGTCAATATGTGCCATGTAACTTCATAGCAAAGTGCTGACAGCCAGTCAAATGGTCAGAGAGTCCCTCCAGGATGTTGGCTGCCCCCGAAGGCCTTGGAAAAGAACTGTGGGGATCATATGGTGGCAATGTTGCAATGTTGGGCAGAGAGGCCCATCCTGGGTTTGAGTGAAAGGCCATGGAGGCGGTTGGCGTATTAGCAACTCTGTGGTAGGATATATCCAAGCGACATTCGATCATTTTCCTGCGATTTTCCATGTCCGCTTAACGCCACTTCTCAGGTGTCGGGGGCTGAGAGGTGGTTTTGTCAAAAGGTCAGACGGGGCTACATGGTGTGTTATGGGGATGATCTGTAACATGGCAGAATGAGAAGGGGTGATATTTAGGTTCTGATCACATGCAAAACAACAGGAAACTGAAACATGGCACTCCTACTCTTGCATTCTAGGGTGGATTAAGACCACATTAGCAGGGAGTTAGGATCGAATGATGCATTATATTCAGGCTGATGTGCTTTGTGGGTTGATCTCTCCTTGGGGGAACTGGCACCAATGTCCCTGATGGTGGGACGGCGTTTGTCTGACATGCAGTCTCATGATGCTGCTGGGCCCTGCTAGACTGTCACAGGCTGTCAGAGAGACGCATGGCTTCGCCATCATTCTCCAGATGCGGCCCCCCCTACGCTGGCGTGACCGTGGGTGACCCCCCGGTGTGAGCCCGCTCTGTCAGATCCGGTCAGCATCTTCAAGCTGGTGATGGGACAGCATGCGTGTGAAGCTTACTGCTGGAGGAAGGACTGTGGGTTTTATTATAGGAATGGGGCAGCAGACGTGTTTGACGAAAACAAATGGGTCATGGAATTGGGCACTTGGGTGTGTGGTGTGGGTCGGGGTATAAGAACACTCCAGGCCTGAGCTGGCCTGAGCTGCCCTGAATTGTCCGTCTCTGCCCCCAGCTTCCAACATCAGCATTTGTGTGCAGCAGCCCGTGTGGAGGCTGACTGAGCTCTTCCTTTGAGCCTGGCATGGTCTGCTGCCTCATTGACTGCTTTATTTGCTTGTTTGTTTTCTTAAAGGGTTTGCAAGACATCTATCAGAAGCTATCAGCACATACGGAGGTTCATTTAAATCTGATTAAACCTGAGACATAAACCCTATTATCACTCCTGTTTAGTTCCTGAGCTTTGTGATGTGTTTTACACTCATACACCCATATGCAGCTAGGTCTCCCACATTTGGGATTAATTAATGAGTTAATTAATGGTTGTACCGGCATTTTTGTTCAGTTTACATTTATTTATTGACTGTGATTCTGGCACCTCCCTGTGGACAAACACAGAAGTGACTAAATGTCTGGTGGAGTTCTGCAGAATAAGAGATTTTTACTGATGCATGAAAGTTTTGAAGAGGAACATCAAAGCTGTGCTTTCAACAGACCTGCTGAGGAAGGCCCAGGCATCCTTCCCTATCAGCTGATCGCTTTTGTTTGTTACTGGAAGATGGCGAGACTCATTCCAATTGGCCGTTATGTCCCTGGAGCCTAAATTATTTCATCTACATCAGTTCGGCCTGTGCTCTGTGTCAGGGAAGCTGGTTGTAGGTCGTCAAGACAGATGTTTCCCGTCAGGCCATTGGCGGCTCCTCGATGTCCCAGCCGCTGGGCTCTGGCTCGATTTTGAAAGAACTTGTTGATCAAAGAACAGCGTCGCATCACAGATCTGAAGGTTCCCCTGTCCAGCTGTGTTCCCGGACATGAATTACTCCAATTCATAAGACCTCGCAATGTCGAAATATGAAGAAAAAAAAAAAATGTGACAGATAATTCAAACAAGTATATTGAGGGTAAAGCTGCTGTTAAGATGCCAGCCCACCGTATGGGGTCTTGAGTGCTGTGTTTGTTATTCAGATCCGTTTAGTGGAGCACAATGCTTTTCGTGCTGACGATACAGGTGGGGTTTTTTGTTTATCTAGTTGAGAATGGCGAGTGGCAGTCCTGTGGGCTGCCGGTACAACGGGCTTCCTGTGGTGCCACCCGCCCCGCGCGCGGAAATCAGACACCCAACAGGGGAACAATGGCTTGCTCTGTTTGGCTCTGCCGAGAGAGAGAGAGAGAGAAAGAGAGAGCTTGACGGTATCCCCCCACTGTGCCCTGCGGTCCGGATACGTACCCGGTCCATCCACCTTTGGTGCCAGAGGGCTGGAAGGCATGGACCCCCACCCCCCATGGTCTCTTCATTGCCAGTGGCTGGGCTCTGCTCTTGATTCCTCATCTTCAGACTCTTCCTCGCTTTTCACCAGCTGTGCCGATAACAGGACGATGCCAGCCGTACCGCTTGGCGTCTGACGATCACCCCAATGCAAAGCTTGTTATCTCTCCACACTCCCCATTTTCAGAGTAACAAGTTCCGCTTGTCAAGCTGAAACCCAGACTAAAGGTGAAAAGCATCTGACACCCTTTCAGCCACATCAGATTGACTGTGTATCTCTGTGTTGGACCAGTGCAAGGCTTCCTTACGTTGCTCTTTTAGGCACAATGACGTCATTCGGGTTTTCAGATGCTGTTCAAGCTGCAGTTAAGATTAGGGTCAAGTTGGGGTTAGGATTAGTGGTAGGATTCAGCTGGGGTTTGGGTTAGGGTAAGGATCGAGCTAAGATTTAGGGTAAGATTTGGATCAAGCTAGAGTTAAGGTCAAGTTAGTCTTAGGATGGGGTTGGAATTAGGATTAGAGTTAGGATTAAGATGAGATTTAGGTTAAGATTAGGATCAAACTGGAGTTGATATTAGAGTTAGGATAGGGCTGGCATTAAAGTTAGGGTTTGGGATAGGGGTTAAGGTCACGGTTGGTCTTCTGGAATGTGTCTTTGTAGCTTCTTTACTGGAGCTGGGTTTTTATCCTGTGTCTCCTGGAGGGCTCACAGCAGAGTTGGGGATGGTGTCTGGGGTTCGCTGAGTGCTTGCAGTCCTCAGCTAGCGGTCGAGCAGCTTGTTAACGTGCCGCTTTCCCTCCCTCCCTCCCTTCCCGCTCTTCTTGTAGGGCTGAGTTTCCCGGAGCAGCTATCGGCATCTTTCAGCACCGCTTGGGCATGACACTAATGCAGGCTTGTGGTTTTTATCCTGACAGGGACGTGAAGGCTGGGAACATTCTGCTGGGTGAGGACGGATCTGTGCAAATTGCAGGTAATTTGTTCGGGGGGATGGGTGGAGTGTGTGAGCATGTGTGCGTGCGTGCGTGTGTGCGCCAGTGTTGGGGGGGGGGGGGGGGTTCCAGGGGTTCCAGCGGTTCCAGCCATGGCAGCTGTTCTGATCTGCTGTTAGCGTTAAGTCAAATGCGCAGATATATACAACACAATTAATGTACACTTCCCAGCATGACAGTTAATAGTTTAGAACACTAATTTTCTTTCTATCAGGGTTAAGGTCCATGTAGGGTTTAGGTTAGCTGGGATTAGGGTTAGGGATAGGGCTGCATTTCATTACCTTTTAGATATCAAAAAGCTTCCCATCATGGGTATTTATCTATTCAAGTACAGCCCGTCCCCAGGTTACAAACGAGGTTTGTTCCGTAAGTCTGTTTTTTAGTTGAATTTATAGGTATGTCAGAACAACAATACAGTACATGGTAATGATTATACAGTAATAATAAATCTAACCAAATGCAGCGCTGCATTGTACCTCAAGCCGACAAACTGCACAGTGTGTGCGTTTCGTTAATAGGAACCATTAAATTTAACCTGATTTTTTTTATATATTAGACTAATGGCAGTTCATTCGTATTTATGAGTTGTTCATAAGTTCTTAACCTGGGGACTTCTGTACTTGGTCTGTGTAGTAAAGGAGCCACAAAGGCATTTGAGTGGTGAGCCCATATTGCAGAAGTTCTTTGATGGCAGAGATGGTGGAGCTTGATGTTCTGCTCCTGGAAAGCTGGTCTCAGGGCGCTGCTGTCCCTCAGTCCGCTTTGCACTGGTATTTCCAGACGTCTCACCAGCTGCTTTCCCTACATGGGCTGGTCTTGTGCTGGTAGTCTGCCATTCCCATGAAAGTCCCGGCATCCTGAGCCCATGCTGCACAATCCTATTCCTCCACAACTGTAACCTTGAGTTCGCAACACAGCACTTTAGAATCTTGAACCCTCAAACCATTCCGTTCCCCGCCTCAAAGCAGTAATGTGTGTGACTGCAGGTCACAGCTGACATTCTGCTGAAGGTCGTCTGATAGCTGTGTCACTATTGACTTTTACAATAAGTAAAATATATAATGTTGACTTTCACACTCTTGTTTTTTTTTTTTTTTTTTTTCCTTGCTTGTTTAGTTACCCTTTTTCCAGTCGGTTTTTCCCATTGAACTGCACATCCCTCGGAAAGCCTGATCTTCTCTCAGTAGATAATGGTTGAGAACTGAAGGAACTACAGATACACTGACTGTCCCATTTGCGTCAGACCGTGTTCCGGAGTTTTCCGGCCATTTTCTCAGATACAATGCACCACCTGAGGATCTTGATTTTTATATTTACCATTTTGCTGAGATTTCTCAGTTTTGGGAACTTAATCTACTTCTCTGACCTTGTTTTATATTGGATGAATGTAAGGTAATGGATAACAAAATACGTCCGTGTCTGCTTTATGGGATTTTTATGGCTCTGCTCACATAAGCAGAAACACATGATAGATGGAAGTGTTTGTGATTTTGTGAGAATTCGAGGCTGTTCAGACCCTCAAACAAGCCCCCACCATTCCAGCCTGTTTGCATTTCTGCCGGGTGGCCCCTGTGTTGCTGGGTGGGGAATTTTCCAGTGACGTTCAGCATGTTGGTGCATTCCTGGGATGAACAGAGGACACGATCCACTTGGCAAACATTTCCGGCTCTGCTGGAGCGGTCGGTTTTGTTTTTGGATTGACCTGGTTTTTGTAAGCCATTCAGGGCTTTAATACTTAACTTAAAGTAGCATGTGAGCAGTGGTAAGAACTGAGGTCTGTTTTTAATGAGGTCCATTCTTCTAATCAACATCTGAATTATAGAAACATGCACCATATGTACTGTTGGGTTTGCATGGCGGGTGCAAGTTTTATTTAGAAAGCTGCTCAAACATTTATCTAAACATGGGCATTTAGCTGTACCACTCCATACTTGCTGATATGAATCTTCCATGCTTTTCAGTTATATTGGGTCTCTCTACTTGTTTGAGCTCTGATTAACACTGACATGTCCTTCACTGTAAGACGCAGCCATCTCTAGGGGAAGTTCTCTCATCTCAGCACATAGTCCAATCAGACCCAGCATGGATCATAGGTATCGGCCAATCAGCACCTGCTGGAATCGTGCTTTGTCCAATCAGCATCCTCCTGATCCGTGCATAACAGCACTCGATGAGCAATTCACTTTTGTTAGTTGCAGGACTGCAGGTCATTCCCGCGGCGTACAGAGAGCAGACTCTGAACGCCTGAGTATGTGTAAAACCGAACATTCTGCCAGGCTCTGTGTTTTACGTTATGGTTTTAGTATCTGCTTATGCATGCCTTGGAGCTCTTGGCTCTGTGCAAATACATTTCACCGCCACAGCTGGCTGCAATTTTGAGGCTCCCTCCTGCCCCTCATCTCCCGGATTCCCACCCAACATCCTACGCAAGTTGGCTCCAGGGCTCTAAAATCCTCCGTAAACCAGCACCTCCCGTCAGCCCCAGAGGTTGACCAGGAGACGGCATTTCAGTCAGCCATTCTGAAACACCATTGACCGATACCCACAGTGGTGGTGGTGGCCGGCTCCGTTTGCCCCTGAAGTGACTCTCCACTCATTGTGCGTGTCTGTTGGAAATTTGTGGATGTGACTGTCCTCTGGTGTCCCTGCCTATTGAGCAGAACGCTTTCTGCTCAGCAGTTCCGTAGGTTTATTCTGTATCTCTGCCCCACGTCCTTCAAGAAGTCCGCTGTGAATCTGATATTTTAATTAAAAGCATGAAAGGAGGCTCTCTGACTTTAATAGCGCCTCCGGAGCTGCTGATTGTTACTGAGACGCCTGCTGGTGGCACTCTGCAGCCTTTTCAGCCCGACAGGCTCTCCTCCTCTTTGTCAATATCTGATGCATAATTGGGCCCCAAGGTATCAATGTCTGTCCATGTCGTGCTGACCTAGGAAATCAATTCACCCCATTTTCAGCTAGCCCAGACCATTCTCTGTGTCCGTGATGATTAAACCTAAGACATCAGTTCTGTCCATGTCACGCTGATCTAGGAAATCAGGTCCGTCTTGCACTAGCCACCAGCTAACCGAGAAAATCCACGCTGTCCATGTTAAGGTAGCTTGTGAAGATGGTTACTTCTTCCCGAAGGGGTGACCTGAAGATCTGTGTGTCTGTGCTTCTCCCTCACAGATTTTGGCGTCAGTGCCTTTCTCGCCACGGGGGGCGACATCACCAGGAACAAGGTTCGGAAGACGTTTGTGGGGACCCCATGCTGGATGGCCCCCGAAGTGATGGAGCAGGTTGGTCACTCAGTCTCCATGAGGTCACATGGGCATTGCAGGGCATTAAAATACCGTGTGCGGCTAAGTGGGTTAGGACGCTGTTCCTGTCATTTAAAGGTCCTCAGTTCAAATCCGGTGATTTCACCCCTGAGCAAGGCCAATAACCTCAATTTTCCCAGGGATTGGCTAACCCTCACTGTCTTCTAAAATATGTTAAGCTTGTGTGTGTCTTTGTCTCTACATCAGGAATTTGGTGAAAATCATTAGTGCAAAAAGTGTATGCCCTCATCGTCCAGCTTTGATCAGAGGAAACTGGTTGGATGTAAAGTTGACTCCTGGCTGTTACCAGCCAACACCCTCCCTTGGTTGTTGGCGCACTCCTCCATTCTCACTCATGCAGATCATTAGCCACGCTTACATCAGAGAAGCTTTTCTAAGAATCTGTTGCCCTTCTTGGCTCTCTGAGTATTTGGAGAGCATTTGGCCAGCCTTAGGGGACATGTGGAGAGTCCCAGTGCGCCAGGTGGTCGTCGGGTCCTGGTGGAGAATCGGACCCTTGCGATGAGCTGTACCGTTTGGTGTAGTCTTCTCACTAAAGCAGCAGTCTCTCAGCCCCTGTTAAGCCATTTGCAGCCTGGCTCGCTGTGATTAGCGGACAGTCTGAGGCGTAGGCGTTTATGGGCGCCGGAGAGACGTGGTTAAGCACCACTGAGTAATCCCTTAAGCTCGCTTCTCAGAAGTGAGCACCTTATGTCCAAACTTTGGCGTCGCTATTACCGATGTGACACTAACATTACCAGACTCGGCTGCTGTGGGCATATTGAGGATGATTTGGCCGTATTGTTGGGCTCGGCAGTTTTGCACCTGTGATTGGGAGGTGTCTGGTTCGAATCCCAAGGTCAGTGAAGTGATTTCACTGATGGGCTCCTGAACAAGGCCCTTAAACCCGACTTGCTCCAGTGCCATGCTTTCTAAAAAAAAAAAAAAAAAGTTTGTCGCTTGGGATAGAACATCTAGTACCACTTTACAATAAGGTTCCCTTTTGCCACTCGTAAATGGCAACTCATTAGTAAAAAGTAACTCATTAATAAGCAAACTGTGTTATAACTGTTTAAAATTGTCTATGAATAATTTACAAAGTGTTACAACCTAATCATTAATCCGATTATAAACCATTCATAAACCCTTTATATGGGGAAGCCTTATTGTAAAGTGGTGCCAAACATCTATTAAATGAATAAAAGATAAAATGTAATATTTTTTTAAAGAATGTTTATTTTGGTGCACTAATTAATATTATTATCCCTAATTATTTATGATCTTTCATGATAATTACTCAAAAATAGGTGCCCCCCCCATCAGGAAAAGGGGCCAGGGGATGTCTCACTGTGTCTCTTTGTCCTTGCAGGTTCGTGGTTATGACTTCAAGGCCGACATTTGGAGTTTTGGGATCACGGCCATCGAGTTGGCGACAGGGGCTGCCCCCTACCACAAATACCCTCCCATGAAGGTTGGGAAAACACCACCTTGTCATTCAACAAATGAATGTAAATGGGTTTAACTGGGCATGTAGCACTGTGGTCTCACAGCCGCAGGGATGTGGGTTCAAATCCCACCCTGCGTGTGTGGGCTTTTACATGTTCTATTGTTGTTTGTGTGGGTTTTCTCCCAAAATCTGCAGTTAGGTGAGCTGGTATTTCTAGATGTAAGTGCCTGTGGTGGGCTGGCGTCCCATCCAGGGTGTCCCTGCCTTATGTCCTGTGCTGCCCTGAATATGCTCTTGGGTCACTGTTAGTCTGCAGTAGATCAATGGCTACGGAGGTTCGATGGACACATAAAACTGTTTAGTGACAATAAGAATGTGAAGTTTGATGGGAGAACCATGTGGCAATGCTCATTACTGCCCCCTGCTGATGGAGCACATGAAATGCAAAGGAAGCAAGCTTGCAGCAGAAGAAATTGGATGGAAAATAATATATATTTAAAAAATAAGTAAAATAAATTAAAAATATAAATATAAATGTATTTATTTATTCTTTGTCATTTTTTTTAAATCTCTGCACTGTCTGCCATTTGCCAAAAAGCGAGAAGGCCAGGAATATCTGTGCTTTTCAGGGCTGCGGATAGATTCATAGGATCTGGATTTTGGTTTTCCAGTTTTCCAGCGAGGAGATGGATTTTGGGTTTCCCGCAGTGGGGCTCAGTCGATCCTTAAATTCACACAGTTACGTCTTGTAGCCCGTTATAAATCGACCCCCTCCAGCTTTTCAGGGTGAATTATTCTAGGATAACTTTAAAGCTAAATTGGCACAGACTGTGATTCTGTGCTGCTTCTTGCTGAGAGCATTTAAGGTAGAACATCAAAGGGCTGTTACCGACACATTTCCCAGTGCGGTGAGTGACATGTTTTGCCTCTTGCACGTGTCGCCAGCCTTTATATGTTAAAAATGAAGCTGCGGGATCGTTTTCACGGCTTAGGCTGCTCATTTTCTCCTCCTTGCTCTCGCTTGGGGAGTGTGCACTCGATATTTGCAGGTTGGGAAGTTAAATTCGGCATGTGGTCGGCTCCCGTAACCGATAGGATTCGGATAATAAATCATGGGCCTTCCCGTCGAGCCTTTCTAAGCTCCAATGGATGTAATATGAGAACAATGTCGCTTTTCCAGTGATAATACCAACAACAAGGCTTTTACATCTGCACTGGGGTTCCTATCTGTCTCAGAAGCTGATAGGCGCCGGGTTGAATTATTTTCAGTCAGAGGTGGCTTCCTGTGGGCTAATTGTCAGGATGTCACCTTTCTTGTCATATTTCCTGACGTGTAGGTTTTTTTGCTCTCTGGTTGTAGCTGTTCATGGCTGCCTGCATTAGCTTGTTGAAAGGATTCAGTAAAGAGTAATAAGTGTCACCACGGGTAGCGCAACACTTGTGAAACTTTGCCCCCAAATCCAACGCGGATTTTTGACAGGGCAGTATTGTTTGGCACCATCTCACAGGGGCGAATAAAAGCGCATCACCGCTGCTGGAGGGCTGGAGTGAACATGTGACACATTTTGTTCCGGGTCTTTCCAGGTACTGATGCTGACCCTGCAGAACGACCCCCCCACGCTTGAGACTGGCGTCACGGACAAGGAGATGGTGAAGAAGTACGGCAAGTCCTTCAGGAAAATGAACTCTCTGTGCCTGCAAAAGGACCCGGAGAAAAGGTGAGTAAAGCTGCAAACACACACCGACTCATCCTAAACACTCCACCAAAGTTGTGGTCATGCAGCGTGGTACGACCCCAGTAGGTTGAAACGTTCTTTCACAGTGCTTCCTTACCCAGAATATAAGGTCCTACCTGGAACCTGGGGTTAGCTCCTGACCTACAGGAAATTCCCTTTGCCTCTTGACACCCCCTGCTTTTATGAGCAGGAGACCCTTTCACAGTGAGGACCAAGCGGCCTGCTCCGGCGTCAGGCAGGCCTGCAGATGCAGCCTCCTCCATTGTTTATGGCCCTGTTTGGGAGAGGTAATCTGACCAAATATGACCTGAAAGCGGTCAGGTTGTGCTAACCACTTCAGCCTGCTCTGAAGAGCAAACTCCAGCCATAAATTAAGGCCCGTGTCCCTTAACATTTTATTTAGTACAGGAAGAAGTTAAACTGTGAAACTGCAGTAAACTCTCTGTTTGGATAAGGTGTAGGATGGCGACAGGGAAGCAGAGCTGTGGCACACTGGGGTATATAGTGATACATCAGCACGGCCTCCTATTTGGTTGCGGTTTGACGTCTTTAGCCTGAATGCTAACAGCTCTGTGGCACACTGGGGTATATAGTGATACATCAGCACGGCCTCCTATTTGGTTGCGGTTTGACGTCTTTAGCCTGAATGCTAACAGCTCTGTGGGACACTGGGGTATATAGTGATATATCAGCCCGGCCTCCTGTTTGGTTATGGTTTGACGACTTTAGCCTAAATGCTAACAGCTCTGTGGGACACTGGGGTATATAGTGATATATCAGCCCGGCCTCCTCTTTGGTTGCGGTTTGACGACTTTAGCCTAAATGCTAACAGCTCTGTGGGACACTGGGGTATATAGTGATATATCAGCCCGGCCTCCTCTTTGCTTGCGGTTTGACGACTTTAGCCTAAATGCTAACAGCTCTGTGGGACACTGGGGTATATAGTGATATATCAGCCCGGCCTCCTCTTTGGTTATGGTTTGACGTCTTTAGCCTGAATACTAACGTTCCTCCCTCTGCTCTTTCAGACCGACGGCAGCAGAGCTGCTGAAGCACAAATTCTTCACAAAAGCAAAGGTGAGAGGGTCCTGCTCAGGTGGGCCGCCCCCCTGGCCCGACTCTGGCATGCCTCAGCATGGGGTCTGCTGTGTAGTGGAGAGCATAGGTTTTGGAGCGATTCACAGTTTGACAAAAGGGGGGATTAGCTAGTGCCCCCCCGGCCTGGGATGTGATCTGTACCTCAATGGCCAAAAAGCTGGCTTAGCGATCAGTAGTCCTTGCTTCCCCCGGGAGCACAAGGTCCCAAATCGCCCGACTTGTTCGCCACTCCCCACAAAGGCAGGCCTGGCGGCAGCTCCTTATCCCTGTTAAATGATTTCACGAAAAAATACTATCTGTCAGATTTCTATATATATGTGTGTGCTTGACTGAGAACTAGGATTAGACTATCATGGATGATATCTCACGAGGCATCGCTGTTACATTATAATGTGTCAAAATGTTTTGAATAGTTGCTGCGTGCCGTGGTGTTTCACAGGATTCAAAGCGCAGTGTCACAGCCAATTGATGGCTCCCTGCCCCTGTGACATCATCAGAGTGCCGGGTGCTAGATGCAGTGTTTTTTTTTTTTTTTTTTCTGCAGAACAACGAATATTTACAGGACAGGCTGCTTCAGAGGGCCCCCACGATTATAGAGAGGTCCAAAAAGGTGGGTCTTTATAAAGATCTTTGCTAGTAACTGGGGGTGGTGTTTGATTCAGGGGGTTAGGCTTCTGTGCCTGTCATCAGAAGGTTGTTGGTTCACACCCCACGAACAGTAGGGTGTTTTCTCAGATGGGTCCCTGAGTATTAAATGTAGATGGTAACAGTGGAGGAGTGCTCAAAATGCAGATGTAAGGTCGATAACCACCAGTAAGTGCAGACTATTCTGTGTCACACTTAGCTGTTTCACAGATCAGGACCCCTTTTTGCAAGCCAGGCTTCTGCACTTACTGTATGGGTAAAGGAGGGTGTTGCACAAAAACAGAGACGGAATGTGATTTTAGTCAAAATGTAAAGTAAAGCATCACTTTTGTTTTTAATGGAACTTGTATTTATTTATTTATTTGGTCAAAGTACTTCTGTCGTTGTTTTGCTTAGTGTCTTTTATTCCCCGCGTTTGCCGCGTGCCGCTGCATTTCCCGCGCCTGGTCCAGGTACGGCGTGTGCCCGGCTCCAGTGGCCGGCTGCACAAGACCGAGGACGGCGAGTGGGAGTGGAGTGACGACGAGCTGGATGTGGAAAGTGAAGAGGGCAAGGCCGCCGTGGCGGCGATGAGGGTGAGTGGATCAGGTCGCAGGTCATGTGGCACAGGTCACATGACACAGGTCAAATGTCAGTCTTCTTTTATCATGCCTTATAGCCCTGGCCTGCAGCGGTGCACTTTATAACCTTGTTAAAAACACACTGACAGATTTATAGGGGGAGGCTTCCAGTATATTTTCCTGGCCTACTGCTTTCCTTATGACACGGGGTTATTCCTTATTTATAATTAAGCTGCTGCAGTTAGGCTGCCATGGATACTGTGATCCTATCCATAAAGAGCATCACTGTAGCAGTACAATGTTCTGGTCACCTGGGGGGGGGCTGTACTTCGCTGGGCTTTTGCTGTGGGCTGTTTTTATAGATGCCTCTGAATTACGAGCTGCTCCTTGACCAGTTCATTGTGTTGGAATTTCAGACGTCGCGCTAAATGCTTTTATGGTCAGATGGAGCAGAGGCGGAGCAGAAGGTGGGGACTCGTTTTAGTACCAGTGGCGCCCCCTTTGGGCTCACTGGTGTGATCAGGTGATCATTGGGGGGGGGGGGGGTGCAGAGAGGTGACTGAGGGATGAGTTTCAGAGTCCGTTAGTGCCCAGGTGAGAAAAACAAGCCAGGCACACTGACTTTGGGGGGAGGGGGGGTATGGGATTCAGCAGCCAAAGGGGGCTCTGACATCGAGTTAAGAAATTTGCCTCAGATGGTGAAATTGAGTGGAGTTCATTTACACTTTGATTTGTGCATTTTGAATGACTGAAGTTGTTCTGTTACTTAGATAATCAGGTTAGCTGGCAAGCGATGAGATTCTGATTATGAAACAGACGAGTAGCTGGGGTGTTTTCTGGAATGCGTATTCAATTTCTCAAACTGATGCACAGTAAACGAGCACTTTATAAATAAACTGCCAGTCTCCCGTGATAATTAATAGGTGGATTACCGAAGTGCTCTATTAATATGATGACTGTGTGGTATAGAATGCTAAAACATCAACTGCTCGGAACGGTGTGTCTGTGCCTGTGTCGGCATTTGTTTATGTCACCTGCGCGGAGGGCAGGGCAGGCTCACCTCTGAGGTGACAGGAAGGCAGTGCCTGTCCTCTGTGACCTTCCACGTCTCCCACGCGCCAATGGCGGCCTGTTTCTTGCCCGCTCTTGCCTTGGGGTGAGGAGGATCCGCAGCCTCTCCCTGAGAGGAAAAATAAAAAAAACGGTGTCCTCCGAGCCAACGTTTACACTCTTTGTCTCTTTGTTTTTCCAGTCACCCAGGGTGAAGGAAGGTTCCCAAAATTCAGAGGTGGGTCCCTGCCACGTGTCACATTCCTACCTGTCGATTGCGTGTCTGAAATCTAACCATCCTCCTTGCTTAGTAATTGCATAACTATTTAAATAACCTGATCATAAGATATTAATTCTGCAAAAGAACTTAATTTTTGTTTGTTTTTTTGCTGTCAGATTTACCAGCCAGAGCCTTTAAGCTGTCATCTGCAGCCTTCCGCACCAGGCCAGGTTCAGCTACCTCAGCCTGCTGGCCAGCCTCCCTGCCAGCCTCCCTGCCAGCCTCCCTGCCAGCCTCCCCCAGCCAACGCACCACTCGCTGTCCAGGCTTTGGGGCCTGTGCAAGGCCAGCCTGCTCCCATCCCACCCGCACAGGTATGGGACCCCCAACAGGTCGGGGATGTTCACATCTGGAATAGTTTTTGATTTGAAAAGAAGCCTCCCCCCCTTACAACCTCACATTTCAAAAGCACGTTAAAAAAAGGGGGGAGGTGCAGGAGATTATTCCTATAATTTAGCAATATGATCAGTTACACAGGGGAGAGTCTATCCACAGCTGCTTTGTCTCAATACCCAGTGTAGTTTAGGCAGTGCTCTGTGATCACTGGGGACATGCCCCCCCAAAAGCACCCCCTGCAGGTAAAGGTGGCCCCTATCTCCAATAAGAGGCAATGATTCTTTACAGTCGGAGTTTGAGATGCCCTGATCTCTCTTGGACAGGATGGGGAGAGCGCCACCTAACCCTGTTCAGAAGTGCTCGGGGGGGGGGGGGCATAAGTGAGCATAAGTGAATGGATGGATGGTTATTTAAAAAAAAACATCCATTAGCCTGTTATTCTGGGCCTTCCATGCCAGGTCTAACCCAGAGCCGGAACCCGGAGACGTGCTGCACGAGGGTCAGACGTTCACTGATGTCCTGTCTCAGAATGGGACGGTCAGAGAGTGGGGAAATGATTTTCCTACAGAAAGCAAGTTGGGGGAGATGTGAAAAGAAGTTTCCCATGGGGGTCAATAAAGTGTCGTTATTATTATTATTATTATTATTATTATTATTATTATTATTATCATCATCATCATCTCCTAGCACCATGCTCGTTCTAACATGGTCATTAATGGGTCTGACCATGAAGTCTTTGTCTATGGTATCTCTGCCCTACCCATGTCCCATGCCTCCCCCCTCCAGGTGGCGGCAGCAGCCCTCATGTCCGAGGGCCCCAAATCACCCATTAGCTTGGTACTGAGGTTGAGGTGAGTGTGTTTCTGCCCCTGCCGTGGGTAGGGGGGTCGCATTACCCCTGTACCACTGACTCAGGTCCACCTGTCTCTCTCACCGCTCCTATCCTGTCTTTAACTGCCCGTTTGTCTTGTTTATGGTCACGGTCTTTTATAGTCTTTTTAAAGCCAACGTCTTTTCTTCCTGGCTAAATTGGTCTTGGGATCCCATAAACATACACGCGGTGAACCGGCGCTCTCTGTGTGTTTATTTCCTTAACCTTCAGTACTCAGGTTACAGCAAACGGCGTTATAGCCTCGCCACTTTGTGTCTGTAATTACCTCTGAATGATGTGACTCACTGAGGACAATCGTAATTGAATCTTTCAGCTGCTTAATTACTGTGCCCCATTAATATGACAGCAAAGTTTAATTTGGCCCAGTGGTACATCCTTATTTGATAAATTTGTGGAAATTAAACGATGGTGATTGGCATGACTAATGAAAATCCAGACCCTCTTTGCCTGGTATCCAGTACCTGCAGTAACCACCAGAGGGCAGCACTACTCAAGCTGGTCTTTTAGATTGTTGTATTCCAGGTACCCTGGAGGTCAACTGCGTTGCCCTAGACTGGCCTAGAGGAAAAAGTTTAGTTCCCATTCAAGGAAATGTGCTATCAGTTCACTGTAAAATTTTGTGTTGTGAATTAATGGTACAGATGTTTTGTTAAACTGTAATTCTAAAAATGTACTATCATTTTTTAAATGGATGAAAACCCGTATAAGTATATGTTGGGACAGTTTCACATAAATTTAATTTGGTAATCTCAAGGTACAGTGAACTGCTTCCTCTGTCACACATGAATCATGTTTTTTCATTTCCTCCTTTCTTGCAGGAATTTAAAAAAGGAGCTGAATGATATACGATTTGAATTCATGCCTGGAAGAGGTAGGCTGATTTTGGTTTTTCTTTTTTATTGGTGACATGTGGTGAGCTATCTCTGAGCGCCCTCTTGTGGACACCGGCCCAGCAGGTCTGCTTCCCCCTCCTGCCCCATTAATCTTCTGAGCCCTCCAATCCAGTTTAGAGGAAAGTGAAAACTCTAAGGTCATGCAAGGCGTCTAAGAGCCCGAGTTACTCGGGTAACTTAACCTCGTAGCCAGCTCCCATATGCGTTTACAGACCTGACTGTGAACCTGTCTGGCAGCTCTGCATGTTCTCTCTGTGACAGTTCCTGAATGTTTGCCCTGTGCCCTTCACAGACACGGCCGACGGGGTCTCCCAGGAGCTGGTGTCCGCTGGCCTGGTAGATGGACGGGACTTAGTGATTGGTGAGCGAGACAACAGCCCTGTCTGACGGCCATGTAACCGAATCCCACAACACAGACCCCAGCGACCCCGGCTGGCGGCTCTCAGCTAACTCTGGCTGGGAATGATTTAAAAAGTGCCTGTGCGATTGAGTAACCGGCAGAATGTCGCTTTTAGTGTTTGTAATAGGACTCTTACAGAACAGCTATAGGATATACTGTCAGGTTTGTTATAGATATACGTTTTCATGGACCACCGTCTTCTTGTTTCAGTTGCTGCCAATTTGCAGAAAATTGTTGACGAGCCTCAAACTAACAGAAATGTGACTTTCAAGCTGGTAAGGCGCCTGATGGTGTTTCATGTCCCGACGCCTTCCTCGTCTGACCCCTCATTGCTGTCCTCCCCAGAAGACAGCTCTGTTAAATGTGTATCTGGTCTTTCTAGGCCTCGGGCGTGGAAGGCTCCGAAATTCCCGACGATGTGAAACTCATGGGCTTCGCTCAGCTCAGCATCAGCTAAGCAAAGGGAGCTCGAGAGACGCAACGGACCGTGAAACGCAAACACGAGGAAGCAACGGTTTGACTCGGCCCCTGCGTTTCGTTCGCTCTCGTTGACCTAAAGGAACCACTTCTGCCAAAGAACCAAAGCTGGCGTCGGCCTGTAGGATGCTCGATTGAGTAGCACTGCGGAGCGCGATATAGGAATCCCACGAAAATGTTTACAGTCTTTGTGTAGAAGGACCCCTGATTGTCTCTTACATCCACCCACTATATGTTTTCTTAGTAATTTAAAAGATACATTTGCACAATCTTAACGACTCTCCTGCCCGCCACTCCCGGTCTGTGTAGGAATGCTTTACCGCCAACAGCACTACTGAACAAACTGAAGGGTGTCCCCCCTCCCACCCTGTTCTGAACTGACCTGCAGATTGACAGCAGGTTTGGTCACTTAAGTAAAGAACCACGGAGATCAGCCAATCACAGCAGCTGATTCCTCACAGCTTCATGGATGTCACACCTCCCTGAAGGGCTTTGGATTAAACATTTTTGGTTTTTATTTAGGATCAATGCTGCAAGATGAGTTGAGAATACTTTGAATATCTGCCACTAGGGTGCAAAGAACCTACCTGGCATCAAAAGAAATGGATTGTATGACCTTCCTATTGCTCTTCCTTCTCAACCGACATGAGAGGCCTCATATATCTGTCTCTCAGAATTATGGTTCTGAAGCATCTTGCTCTTCAATTTAAGTAGGCTTATTTTTGATCTGGTTCCCATTGTGATTCATTGTGATCAAACAGGTGACCATGGTACTGTTTTAGGTCCTCTGCTAGGATCCAGCACAGCTTTTCCAGCGTAGCTATGGAGACAGGCGGCCTCCCACTCGTTTGGCTGGATTCGTAGTAAGAGGTGTCCCCTTGCAGTTCCAGAAGCACCTTAACTACTTCTGGGATTATGGGAGCTCTTCTCACTATGTCACATACTGATATCTGGATTGTGTGCAGATTCTGGTAGGTTCTCTCATATGAAGGTTTGTGTAACAATAGGTTCAGATATGTCACCCCTACATCATTTTGTCTTCTGTGTGCATAGCAGCAGTAACTTTGATTGCCATCCCCATCTCCCCCTTTCCTCCACATCTCCAACTCATATCCTCCCCCTTTCCTCCACATTTCCAACTAATTCCCCCCATTTCCCCCACATCTCCAACTCACACCCCCCATTTACTCCACATCTCCAACTCATATCCTTCCCATTTCCTGCACATCTCCAATTCATATTATTCCCCTTTCCTCCACATCTATTCCCAATTTCCCCATTTATTCCTTGTTTTCTCCCCATTTTCCTCATTTCCTGCCCATTTCCTCCTTATGCCCTCCCCATCTCCTCCTCATATCCTTCCTATTTCCTCCCAGTTTCCAGATCTCCCCTATCGCCTACCATTTCCTCAATATTTACACACACCCCCATTTCCTCCCCATTTCCTCTCCATCTCTTCCACATTTTCTCCCCATCTCCTCATATTTTTCTCATTTCCTCCCCATCTTCTCCCTGTTTCCTCCCTATCTCCTGCCCCATTCGTCATTATTTCCTCCTGATCTACTCCCCATTTCCTCCTCATTCACCCCTTCTTTATTTTGTCGTCCTGCCCCTCAGTCATAACCACAGCACTTGTAATAGATAGCTTCACCTCTGTTTCTAGATAATGCATAAAGATTCACTGTCGACCGGTCTTGGGGCCAGTTGTTTCTTGTTTGGCCTTGTTTTATAAAAGTGACTTAAAGAAAAGGACAAAAAACGTGTTTTCATCCAGCTTGTAGGCTCAACAGCGGTCAGAGGAGGTTGCCTAAAAAGAGCCGTCTTTCTCCCAGCATGGGGTCACCTTTTCCTAAGCAGATGTTCTCACCTTCGCTCAAAGCTACACACACAACCCAAAAGCCAAAATGGGGGTTATTGTCTAAAAATAGTTTTCTGGCCTGTTGCAAGCATGGATTTCTCAGTAAGTCTCCCACATTCTGGTCCTGACAGCACGCCTGTGACCTCCCTTTATGCCTGTTCCCATCTGGTTTTAATAAGTTTGTCCTGCATTAAAATGTGCACATATTTCTCTTCTTTTTTGGATTGCTCTTTCATCACGACTTTGTTTTTAATGGAGTGGAAAGAGGTATTAGGTTTTTTTTTTTGGTCAGGAGTTTTGAATTTGAGCCTTAAATATTTCTATACTTTCCTCAGCTTCTTAACAGCTCACGAATGAAGTCAGCCCACAGGTATTGTTAGTTAAAGGGTTTCTGGTATCCCTACCCCCACCTCAGACACATTAGTGAATTTAGCAATGATGATATTGGATTCTTTCCATCCAGCAGGCCGATTTCCTATAATTCCTTTGTGATGTCACATTCCAATGCATTTTCTTAAGGTTCACTTTGATGGCTGGCAGCTGGTGAAGGGAAAGATCAGTTAGTGTTTTTCGATTCCTTTCTTGATAGACTTAACAGTCATGCCTCTTGAATATATAGGACTGAGTGCTTTTAAGGGACAATGTGTAGTCACTTAATGCATTATTGGGTCTATCTCACAGGTCTAGGGTAATGCCCTGTCACTTTATGGCCAATTATGCCAAAATTTTCCAATTATTTTTATCCCATTCTCCAGTTCAATGTGAAATACCCCAAGTCCTCCTTCTCATACATGGTACTGTGATCTCGCCTACAGGGTTGGAGACATTCACAACTTGTTTTTTTTTTTTTTTTTTGGGTGGGGGGGGGAGGGTCACATGGCACTGCGAGGCGGTCACATGACTCTGAGGATGTCACTTCTCCTTAATTATGCAGATTGACTTTGTCCTTCAGTGTTGATTACATTAAGGAAGAGTTTGAGAGTCGAGTATTATCCACACCTTGAAGTATTCTGTGCCATTTTCCTGTACTAGAGCTTATTGTAAGTACAGGTTTAAATATAATCCCACCACAGAACATGGTGTGTTCTGGACATAACCCTAGTCCAACTGCATTGAACACTTCCCAGTTATTCCCTCAATGCATTTTTTCTCTATTTCTTTACTCAACTGTAATAAATTTAATGAGATTAACCATAAGTAGCAATGGGAAGGATTACAGTTCCAGTCCACTTTGTGTTTTGTAGGATATAACACACAGCTGTCCCACTTTCAGTTTCCTTTCGTTTGGTTTTTTTTATTTTCAGTTTTTCTGGATTTGGATTTCAGTGCATGTTCCCTTAATTGTTTTTAATCAATAAAGAATGAACTTATTATCACATAGTTGTGTATTTGTGCTTATTTGCCTGTCAAGTTGGATGTTTTTTAAACGTATCGGAATGGGAATGGGATGGGGGCTGGACATGAATGACCTCGCCTTCCCATTGGGACTCCAAATCCGGTAGGCGTGAAAAGTTGCCACTGGCAATGAGTGCGGCGATGAGCTGCAGCCAATGAGAGCACAAGACACAGGGTGAGATGAAACCTGATGGAGCAGTTTAAAAAAGTGTAAATAGTTCAGGTGTTTAGAAACTGTTCTTATTGTTCAGGGATATGCACTCACCTAAAGGATTATTAGGAACACCTGTTCAATTTCTCATTAATGTAATTATCTAATCAACCAATCACATGGCAGTTGCTTCAATGCATTTAGGGGTGTGGTCCTGGTCAAGACAATCTCCTGAACTCCAAACTGAATGTCAGAATGGGAAAGAAAGGTGATTTAAGCAATTTTGAGCGTGGCATGGTTGTTGGTGCCAGACGGGCCGGTCTGAGTATTTCACAATCTGCTCAGTTACTGGGATTTTCACGCACAACCATTTCTAGGGTTTACAAAGAATGGTGTGCAAAGGGAAAAACATCCAGTATGCGGCAGTCCTGTGGGCGAAAATGCCTTGTTGATGCTAGAGGTCAGAGGAGAATGGGCCGATTCAAGCTGATAGAAGAGCAACTTTGACTGAAATAACCACTCGTTACAACCGAGGTATGCAGCAAAGCATTTGTGAAGCCACAACACGCACAACCTTGAGGCGGATGGGCTACAACAGCAGAAGACCCCACCGGGTACCACTCATCTCCACTACAAATAGGAAAAAGAGGCTACAATTTGCACGAGCTCACCAAAATTGGACAGTTGAAGACTGGAAAAATGTTGCCTGGTCTGATGAGTCTCGATTTCTGTTGAGACATTCAAATGGTAGAGTCAGAATTTGGCGTAAACAGAATGAGAACATGGATCCATCATGCCTTGTTACCACTGTGCAGGCTGGTGGTGGTGGTGTAATGATGTGGGGGATGTTTTCTTGGCACATTTTAGGCCCCTTAGTGTCAATTGGGCATCGTTTAAATGCCACGGCCTACCTGAGCATTGTTTCTGACCATGTCCATCCCTTTATGACCACCACGTACCCATCCTCTGATGGCTACTTCCAGCAGGATAATGCACCATGTCACAAAGCTCGAATCATTTCAAATTGGTTTCTTGAACATGACAATGAGTTCACTGTACTACAATGGCCCCCACAGTCTCCAGATCTCAACCCAATAGAGCATCTTTGGGATGTGGTGGAACGGGAGCTTCGTGCCCTGGATGTGCATCCCACAAATCTCCATCAACTGCAAGATGCTATCCTATCAATATGGGCCAACATGTCTAAAGAATGCTTTCAACACCTTGTTGAATCAATGGCACGTAGAATTAAGGCAGTTCTGAAGGCGAAAGGGGGTCAAACACCGTATTAGTATGGTGTTCCTAATAATCCTTTAGGTGAGTGTATAATACATATATGTTAAATTTATATTATGCAAGTTGTCCTCTAATCTTGAGGGTGATAAGCATCATAAAACAATATAATGAAAATCATATACTTAGGAAACCTCTGTATGCTGGGGGCGGGTGTACCATCACTTTTACCATCAATTTTGTGCGAGTGTGATTACAGTTCTGTGTTCTTCCTGTGTCATGTGGGTTTGCTCTGGGTATTCTGGTTTCCCCTCCCAGTCCCAAGACATGCAGTTAGGCTAGTTGGCATCTCTGTGTTCCCAGTGTGGGACTGGCTTCCTGAGCAGGGCGAAGCTGGAACAGACATAACGTCCCTGACAAGGAACAGTGGTTAAAAGCTGGATGGCGTTTGAGAAGGTTAATAAGTGTCATACAATAACATGAAGGTCGCCTTGCAGCCAAGGTTATGGGTGCAGCTTTCAGCCCAGTTCTGTTTGTAGAGTTTCAAAGTTCTCTCCAAGTTCATACTGTCTTTTCCCCAACAGTCCAGGAAGATAGGTGTTAGCTGGTACCTTTAATCCAGTGTTTCTGAACCCAGTCCTCAGGAAACCCCAGAGAGTCTATGTTTTTACTCTGTCCCAGCTCCCTGCCAGACAGTCTATATTTTTACTCTGTCCCAGCTCCCTGCCAGACAGTCTATGTTTTTACTCTGTCCCAGCTCCCTGCCAGACAGTCTATGTTTTTACTCTGTCCCAGCTCCCTGCCAGACAGTCTATGTTTTTACTCTGTCCCAGTTCCCTGCCAGACAGTCTATGTTTTTACTCTGTCCCAGCTCCCTGCCAGACAGTCTATGTTTTTACTCTGTCCCAGCTCCCTGCTAGACAGTCTATGTTTTTACTCTATCACAGCTCCCTGCCAGACAGTCTATGTTTTTACTCTGTCCCAGCTCCCTGCCAGACAGCCCACATTTTTGTTCCTTCAAAAATGTGGATCATCTGCATGTCCCCATGGTCCGGGTTGGGAAACACTTCTTCTCTGCCCCTTTTCATGTGTGATTGTGTGCATTTCAGTGTCTTGTGATGGACCAGCACCTCTTGCTCCCTACCTGCTGGCCCACCTTGCGCTGTACTGGGATGGGGTCCAGACTCACTGTGAACCTGCGCTGGAAACGGAGGCGTAGAAAATGGGTGGATGAAACCACACTGAACCACTAAATGTCTACTGTTAGAAAGCAGATTCAAAAAGGATACTACTATTCTGGCTTAGAAAAGGAAAACAAAAAATTATAGCGCACAGAGCTTGGACGATAGAGTTGGATGCCTGACTACAACGTTTCAACTTTGTAGACTACAAATCGTCCACATCCAGATCTGCAATTTTACAGATCTAGAAATACTCTACTATTTTTTAAATATTGACTTGTGATCTGCGCTACTCACTTATGGGTTAAATATTAATTTAGATTGCCACTCTCTCTATGGAGCATTAACATCAGTCGTCTTTCACCATGGCAGACTTCAGCGAGATTCTGCTTGTCATCGGCGATTTCGGACTGTTCCAGAAGCTGCTGCTGGTGGCGTTATGTTTCCCGGCAATGATGATGCCTTTTCAAAACTACAGCCTGATCTTCACGCACGCCGGCTTCCCGCGCCATTGCAACACGGACTGGATCCTCAAAGTGAGCCCCAACCTCACCAGAGAGGAACAGCTGAACCTCACGGTGCCCAGGAAGCCAGATGGATCTCTGCAGAGCTGCGAGATGTTCATGCCGGTGGATTGGGACATCGAGGACATCAGACAGTACGGCCTCAATCAGACCACCTCGTGTTTGCATGGGTGGCAGTTTGACACCTCTGTGTTTAAGACCACGGTGGTCTCGGATGTGAGTATGACTGGGTGCAGAACTAGTGGGATTATGTAATAACACCAGTAGTGCGTGATCTCCAGTGTTGGTACCACTGTAGAAAATGCAATATATTTTAGCATTTTAACCCCTAAAATCTACTTTCTCTGTCTAAACCATCAGCAGTATCTGTTTAATATTAAATATTGATGTAGAAAACTTTATTTTCTCTTTCATTCAGGCCAAAATGTTATAGTTTTCAAACACTAGAGTATATTTGGGTTTTATTCCTCATATTTGATGTCTATCAATTGCTTTCAAAAATGAAATGATGTTTGATGCGCAATATAACAAGTTGAGCAGAATGTCAGTGAGTCATTCGATTGTTCTTTTCCCCAGTTTGAACTGGTCTGTGATAGGGCCAGCTTCTTAGGAATTGCCCAGACCATTGGTCTGTCCGGCATCCTGTTTGGCTCACTCATTTTTGGTCCTCTGGCTAAATCGTAAGTATGCGTGTCACTGGACATATACCCCAAAGTGCTTCTGCGTGATCCTCCAGCACCTTCGGGGAAGCCTTGCGGCATTAATATCCTTAGTTTTTAATATCCTTTAGTCTTTCTGCTGACTTGATCTGAATTACACATCTCATGGACTGTGGAATCGTGCCTGACTGAGATTTCACTCTCTTCTAGGCTCGGGAGAAAACGAGCAACTCAGATATCGCTGATCATCATGGCTGTCTTCACCTTGACCACAGGATTTGCCCCGACATTTTATGGCTATTTGATGATCCAGTTCATTGTGGGGTTTTCTTATGGAGGCTACCGTGTGAACAGCCTCATACTTGGTAATTAATGTAGGGGTTCCTATTTTGTAAGCAGTGATCAAATTAAATCAAATAGGCTTTTATTGTCAATAAAATGATGCTGTGTGTATTAGGGATGTGCATCTCCATCACTGGTGAATGCATTGCCAACCAACTTTATATTAAAGAAACTTATTAAGCAACTACTAGTGCAATACGGTATGATTTGTTCCTATTGCGATGCACTGCAATTCAACATATGCATTGTGTAAGAGTTTTTTGTGTTAACCAAATGCAATTTGCACTTTTTTGCTTTTGGTTTGTTTCTTTTTAGTTTGTTTATTGTGTAAACAATTATGTTGCTCATTGGCAGGTTTGATGATGTCATAAGCATGTGTTTCCTCCAATAGCAACAGAGTGGATTGGGGTGACAAAGCGATCATTACCCTCATGCATCAGTCAGGTCGTCAATAGCCTGGCACAGTGCATCGTAGCTGGGGTTGGTTACGCCATCCGTGACTGGCGAACTGTCCAGCTGATCCTCACCTCTCCTCTGCTTCTTGTCCTCTTCTACGTTTGGTACGCCGCTTCCCTTTGACTAGTTGACCTCCTTGGTTGTCTGCTCCCTCCATATTAAATGAGCTGGCTTTTCCCACTTCTTTTCTCTCAAATCTGAAGGCTGATCCCGGAGTCAGCGAGATGGCTCCACGATTGTGGAGAAACCGAGGAGGCGGAGAAGCTGATTCGCAAGGCGGCGGCTGTCAATAAGCGTCCGGTCCCGGACAATATCCTGGGCAAGGTGTGTCTGTCACTTTCCTTAATGCTTGCACCGTGTGGCTCAGTGGGCTAAGCCTGTGTGTCTGTAATCAGAAGGTTGCCGGTTCAAACCCAGCCTCAGTACGTCTGTGTGTCCTTGACCAAGGCCCTTAACCCCCAGCTTCCTGGGCGCCGCTATGGGTGGCTGCCCTTTGCAGACAACTTACTCTATGAAAAGGAGCAAGTTGAGTGAGGCATAAAGACAGTTTCGCCAAGGGGATAAATAAACTATTGATTATTATTATTATTCCCTGGATTGTTCCTAAGTTTGACTGATGAAAAGCTTTTGTGATGTGTTTCCTTTGAACACAGGTTAAAATAAGAACTCTCTCCCTTCCCTATTCAGATCAACATAGAGAGAAGAGGAAACAGAGGAGAAATAAAAGATCTCATTGCTTCCCCTCATCTGAGAAAATCTCTCTTAGTAATTTCATTTGCGTGGTAAATTTTGCAGCCTGCGCTACTCATAAATCAATATTTTTCCCACACTCTTTAATTCGTTAAGTTTTTGATTAGCCCACATTGAACCAATGATAATTTGCCCAAAATTATTTCCACTCAATTTATAGTTGTAACATGTATTAAAATTTAAGCATATTCTTATCTGTATTCCAGGTTCTCTCTAAACCTCTCGTACAGCTGTTTGACGTTAAACGTTGGAAACTTCGGGCTGGACATCTTTCTGACGCAGCTCATCTTCGGACTGACTGAGATACCCGGTCACATCCTGTGCATCTGGCTGGTGGAGATCATGGGCAGGAAACATTCTTTCACAGTCACTATCCTCATTGGTGCAACCCTCTGCCTACTGATAGTGGCTGTTCCTCTAGGTAACCACATCACATCACAACTGCATAATGTGAAAGCTAATAGATGTGGAGATAGCTAACGAGTGTGAATGTTATGTGCAATAGCAAACTCAAAAACATTTTTAAGTTAGAAGAAAGTCAGTTTGACATTGTGGTGGGTGTGTGGTTGGCATGATGACACCTGCATTCCAATGCATTGACATCATTTATATAGAGCTAGTGCAGTATAATTCACTTCTGAAATCATTTTATATAGCACCCTCCCCAATTAAGGCTGTGAATGTTTCAACACCTGAATATCCTGGCTTCTTTTCAGACAAGCCGCATATAATCACTGCCCTCGCCACTTCCGGGAGGGTCTGTACCACTTGGGCTGTCACCATCTGTACTGTCTACGTCCAAGAGCTCTTCCCCACTTCTCTCCGGTATTTAATAATAATAATAATAATAATAATAATAAAAATAACAATCTTTATTTATATAGCACTTTTCATACAAGGAATGCAGCTCAAAGTGCTTAAAGTTAAATTAAAACCAAAGACAGAGACGCAACTGACATATAGGTAAATGAAATAATAGAAAGATGGAATAAATCTAAGGAAAATATATAGATTTCTCTGCTTCCCTGCTTTATAGTGGTCTTCTGATCCTCTTCAAGGAAAAGTCATCATCTTTGGAACAGTTTACTTAAACCCATTTCATTTACCAGAATATTGAAATGTTTAATCTCTGGTTAACTCAGCTTTAAAGGCAGTTCCCTTTTCTAAGTTCATTAATCATCTGTGTACTATGTAGAGTCTTGACCAATGGGATTTTGTGCACATTGTAAGGTAACATTTAATGGTTTAAGCGTCATCTGCCGCTTTTGAGTCACCCTGTACCCTTTCCCCTGTGTCCCCTTAGTCAGGCAGCCATGGGTCTGGCTTCCATAGCCCCCAGGGTGGGTGGACTGCTCTCCCCCATGCTCAACCTGCTGGGCATGTACTACAGCAACATCCCCATTCTGGTCTTTGGTGGCCTGACTCTGGTCAGCGGGATCTTGTCCTGCCTGCTGCCTGAGACTCGAGGGAAGGATCTGCCTGACCATTCCGAGGAGATGGACAGGAGACGGTGAGTCTCTCTGATACCCATGAAAGCCGTGTCAGTCTAAATGTTAGGTGCTATCAAATCAATGTTAACTCTCAGCAAATGATGAAAATGGCGTTCCTCCAGAAGGTTCTTACTAGGGTTGCAAAATTCTGGGAATTTTCTCATTTATTCCTATATATTTCCATTAATTCCCATGGAAAGTTTCCAACTTGGAATATTTCCAAAATTTCCCAGCTTAACTTCCCACAAATTTTCCACACCTTTCTACCCTGTCCTGTTCTTCGACCTTTATATTTGTTTTTGTGATCACTGCTTCCCCATACAAATTTTATCAAAATTAAGTTATGGCTGAGAATCAGTCTCTTAGGTTTTGTGTTATTTCATGACGAGATATTTGACTTCATTTATACTTGGTTTTGAGTAAGTACACTATTGTTTACCTACCTACTACACATATGGGTGAACAATGAAAAAAACGTTGATTTTTTTCAGTTTCAGTGTCAGAGTTATTACTATGTTTTTCTCTTTGTAGAGCATCTGCCTTGCTGCTGGTCGTCCATTTCTAATTTTAGCTTCAGGTTTTCAAGCCTTATGATCTTTTCCGAAACACTGGATCTTCTTGTAATATGCCCAAAAGAACACGGGCTGCTGTCAATATAGTCAAATAATAATAATGAAAAACACCTCTCTATATGTCAGCTGGTAGATGTTAACAAAAAGCCAGACTAATGGTAGCTGCAGTGAATTTTGAGAATTTCCCCAGTCAGCTCATGTACTCTAACGTAAGTGAATTTTAAAGGGACAATGCTGTCACACATTTTAAATAACTTTTTTTTTTTATTAATCAACAGGGACACAAATGACACACAGATAAATGAGACTTGTGACGATGTAAAATCTACCAAACTCTAATCCGCATTGGACTTCCAGCCTTCTCTTCCTGATGGAGGAGCATCAGACGACAAGCCCGCCCTTTCGATGCAGTTTGTTGAGACTGGGCATCAACAGTAATTAACAAATGTGTGTAATTCACCATAATTCCATGTGTCTATGTCATGGTCAATCAAATGAATTGGTGAATTGGAAACTGCATCAATGGCTCTGTGTAAAGGGCCTTCATGTTCCTGTTTCAACTTCAAACGCACATTTAGTTTTATTTTATGGCTATAAAACGCACACATGGATGTCTTGTGCTGCAAATGATTGTTAAGTTGATAATTAACACACATGCACCGATGATGAATGAAAAAAAAAACAATACAAAGGACAGGAAATTGTCTTTCTGCAAGATAGTAAAAAAGAGCTATTTAAGCTGGATTGGGACCAATGAAGACAGTATGTACGAAAGACATGAACCGTATTTTTCTTAATTTAACTGAAAAATCTTACTAGAGCTCACTTTCCAATATGATCTTTTAAAATATCCAGTCACATGGTGTATTGTATCCATTTATCAGAATAAAATTTATATACATTTGATTTAATTGGGTTTCTGTTTAGGTCTTTCGGGCATCTTTATGAGTCAAGTTTTTTTGGCCAGTCTCTGGATCAAGTCTGAAATATATGAAGTGATTGTTCCATTCATTTATTTGATAGAGCAAAGTACAAATGAGATAAGCTTGAAGTCAGAGCGTATGGTCAGCCAGAAAAACAGAAGAAAATACTAACAATTCACAATAAATATTAGGTCTGTATTGGTGGAAATACACAATAATAATTTCTATAATTTTCCAAAATATTGACATTGATATATTCAAATGTATGATTTAAAGGTAATTAATGATATATTTAAGTATGCGTTTGAGCAATAAGACTGGCAAGCTATGATATGGCATAATATGTGTTTGGTGCCATGTCAAAATTTAACATTCATGATTGTATAACAGATTTAATAACTCCCAGACTGCAGCAGAATCCTTGACGTCTGTTGTGTTCAATAAAGCCCCGCAGAGATCTCTAGCTTAATAAATCGTCCATCCAGTTGTCATTCAGGTTTTCTGATTCTGTGGTAATGGAGCCCATGCTAAATGGATCGAGGAATGTGTCGATCCCTTCGGCTGAAGTGTCTGGCTTGGCTGCTGGCGGCTTGAGAGCTTCTGCTGCAAAGATGTCAGCGGAGAACAAGTTGACCGGAATGTCTGTAGTGGAGCCAGCCATGGCTGTTTGGTCCAAGCCGAGGAAATCAGTGAAAATTTCGGGGTCTCCTCGAGATGGTGGTTCAGCTGGGATCCCCAGGCTGACTGAAAAATCATTCTCCCCAAAGATGTCCTCTGCGTAAACTGAGGGGAGCGCTGCTGAGGAGACACCCAAACCAGCATTGTCTTTATCGAATGCAGTAGAAGCACCTGACCAGACCAGCGCTTCACTGTTTGTGCTAAATATGTCAAAGCTTGTGTCTTGTCCTTGATGATCTACTGCCTTTTCAGTACTCAGATTGAATAGGTTATTCCCTTCAGCTTGAGAGGAATCCACTATAGTGACAAGATCCACTTCATGTTGTTTGGATTCTGCATTGAGTACCAATGGACCGTCACTGTTGCTAAATATATCAAATTCCTCATCAACTGATCTCAGTGGAGTGTTACTTAAACCAATGAGATCTTCGGGATCATTTGTCGGTGGGAGGTTTTGTGCTGATGAATCAGCAGTAACTTCTGGCTTAATGTATTCTAGTGTTACAACTTGTCCGAATGGATTAAGGGTAGTTTCGGATGCATCCTCCGTAACATTAAATTCTGTGATGTCAGTTTGTGTGTTTGACATGACCTCCGTGTTTAGTAGGGATGATAACCATTCTGTAGACTCAGAGGTCATGGGGTCAGTATAACTTTTCTCTGTGTGAACATCTTCATAGATCTTGCTGGGATTTTCATTGCCTATGTTCTCAGTGAAGGGAGAATGGTCAATTGGAGGCAAAGTGAAAGAATGTTCAGAGACTGCTGCCTGTATAAGGTTTGAATGGGCATCTCCTTCGCTGGTGTCATTCATGACAGGACCCAGAAAAGTAGGATCCTCAGTAGTACCTTTCTTTATCGCTGCATCTGAGTTGACCAACAGCTCTGCTGAATTGATTGGATTAATGATACTCATCTCCTCAGTAATGGTGTGACTAAGGCCCGCTTCACTTGAAGCATGCACACTGGACTCTGAAAGTGTTAAACATTCACCAGTGACGGGTGCCTCTTCAGTAGATGTATTTGGCTCATAATTTTCTTCACAACTAAGACATGTAGGGTTAAGGTCATTTGTACTGGTGAGCGAAAGGATTGTTTTTGAGCTGCCGTCATCTACTTGTAGGGATAAGTGTGTGTTTCCGGAGATATTCACTGCATTGCTTAAGCTTGCGCTGCTTTTGATTTCTTCATTTTTGTTCATTTCTGAAGGTCTCCA
This sequence comes from Paramormyrops kingsleyae, assembly GCF_048594095.1. Classification (NCBI taxonomy): domain Eukaryota; kingdom Metazoa; phylum Chordata; class Actinopteri; order Osteoglossiformes; family Mormyridae; genus Paramormyrops; species Paramormyrops kingsleyae. The sequence continues at coordinate 40,624,402 of NC_132800.1, read as the reverse complement.
TGCAGTCTTGGTATTTACTTGTTCAGTCTGATCAACCTGAGTGTTGTCGCCCATGGGGTCCTTCACAAAAGCGTCACTGGCCTTTTCTGTCACTGTTCCTGGTTCAGCATGTTTTGCCTCTGCCACTTTGGAGTCTTTCTTTTCTTTTTCAGGTGACGATTGGAATAGTTTTCCCAGTATGGACCTCGGTTTGGCCTCTGGTTTCTTGGTCTCTGTGGGTTCTTTTTTTTCTGTTTTATCTTTGGCACTAGATGTGAAAAGCTTTGAGAAGGGGCTTTTACCTTGACCCGACATCTTTGACCAAGATTCTTTGCGAGCGTGAGCCTTCCCATTCTGCTTGTTAGCTGCACTCGGTGTGGGGGATTTTTGGACAGTTTTGTCAGACATGTCGGGTGTTTCCTGCTCAGTCTCGTTAGCTTCTAGATTGTCATTGTGTCGCTCCATTTCTTGAGCAGCGGTTTGTGTCATAGTCTCCTTTCGATTCACTTCTGAGTCTGTTTCTTCTGCATGAACACTCCCACTCTTGGGTTCTTCTGCCAGCTCTCCATTGACTTCCCTGTTTTCATATGATTTCCCACTTGTCTGGATATCATACCTCTCAAAATCGGCGTCACAGACCTCTTCTGCCAAGCTTTTATTAACAGTGTCTTCTACAGTGGTACTAATTAAAGTCTGTGAATACTCTGTTAAAACTGAAGCAGAAGACTGAATTGCATTCACATCAGTGCTTTCTAAATTCTTTGGTTTAATTATGTTTTCATTTATTTCATTTTCTTCCTCCAGTTGACATTTGTATGGATTAGGAATGTTCTCATTTTGGTCCTTAATTGCGTCATCGATGAATAAAGAGGCAAGAATTTCCTCCTTGGCTCCCAGTACTGTGGGTCTGCAGTCTTTATCCTCATTAGGTACAATATCTGGGTTACTGCTGTGACATACAAAATCAGGTTCTGTGTTTATTTCAGAATCTCCCTCTGTGCTTGTATTACCATCCAGCTCAGTATCAATCTTCATTGCAAAGCGAACAGATTTTTTCATTTTGTCTGAGGCTGTTACTTTCTTATTTACGTCGGACTGGTCTTTTCTTGGAGTCAGTGTTGAATCAGGCAGTGTTAAATGTGCTGTTTTAACTAGAGTGTTTTTCTGTGGCGTTTCCTTTACTTTAAAAGAGGAGGCATTTATTGGGGAACTTTCTTGAAAAAGAACTATTTTATTAGAGACACTCCATGGACGGGATAGTGCTGGACTCGGCATTTCCGCATGCTCTGAGGCTGCAGCTTTGGGTTTGTGCTTCATACCGGGCCCAGGGGGCACAGAGGAGCTGTTGAGTCTCTGTGTGGGTGATGAAGGAACCTTTTTGTTGTCTCCAGTTTTACTGGACTTTGACATTAATCCCTCTGGACTTTGCAGTACATTTCCTGAGCTTTGTTTGCTTGGAGAATTTGAGCTAGCTTCCACTATACTCATCTCACTTAGCTTCCTTTCACCATTGAAAGGTGTTACTAGGCGACCTACAGATGTCTGTTTTTCTGGCGGCCAATTAATTTTCAGTTTTGTTCTTGTATCTCGACTACTCGCAGTCTTTGTGTCCCTGAATTCCTGTTTTTTTGGAGCTGCAGAGCCCGATGACTCTACAAAGGCCTTGGATTCCCCTTTAGGGTCTTTGCAAGTCTTTTCGTCAGAATGTAAAGACTCTGTAGTCTTCTTAAGCCAGAGGTCTTTGTGCTGTTTGTGGCCAAATCCCTCATCATAATTCCCCTTCCTTTTGAACAATTGCTGGTAATGAGATACACAGTAGAACTCTCCATAAATAGCTGAATAGTTGTGAATTCTGCAAAGAAGAGAAGCAAGAAAAGATTCTCATATATCTGTGAAAAACTAATGAGTCTACGAATTAAAATTTTGTTAAATTACTAATACAAATACAGAACGAGACCATCTTTCAGATTGGACTATCTTTATGAAATAAAATAAAATGTATCTCACCCCAGCTTCTTTTTACAATGTTTACAGCAGAAGCAGTTGGAATGGAAGATTATTTTATCAGCAACCATTTTCTCCATAGGGTATACAGGCTCCAGACAGGCAGAACATATTTCCTTTAGTGTCGAGTGGAACTATGAGGAGAACGATATGAAAATAAATGGGACAAAGTTTAAACAGTACAGAACTTAATGTATTTACGTCAGATAAATATTATTTACTATGGCATCCTGCCCAGGGTGTCCCTCAGCCTTGTGCCCTGGTCTACCTGAGAGAGGCTGCAACGCCCACACACCCCCATGCAATGACACTAATCAGGATAGTGGATAGATGGATGGATGGAAATAATATTTGCACTATATATAATTAGACTATTATCCTCAAACACCGCTGTCCTCAATGGAGTATGTATTTTGACATATATTTTGAAATACATCAATGTAATTGCTGATCTGTTTGTATATTGTAAAATTGTATCTTGTTTGTATGTTTAAATCTCACATACAGTATATTTGTAGAGATTAAAATTTTTCTCAAGTATTCATTATCGTAACATAGGAAGCAATTATTTATTTATAATGATATTTATTTCATTACTTGTAATCATACACATTTCACTACAGTTTGTTTCAGTAGATATATCAGTACAGAAAGGCCAGTAAAACTGCATTGAAATATAAGAGTTTATGAAATACAAAATTTCATATAATTATACAAATTCAATCATAAATACAATATACATTTAAGTACAAAAATTTGTATTTTGGAACATGAAAATCTAGTGCGACTAAAAAAATCGACAAGCTGGTTATTGCAAAGCATCAGGTCTTAGGATAAACACACAAAAAGAGTCACTCTGTCATTTTTTTTCAGGGCTTTGCTGGCCTTGGGTGACCAAATGTGACAAAAACTCTTCCGCTCTCATTAACTTTGGGCTGAGGATTTTCTGAGAACATCTTAGCAGACCTCTGAGCAGGAGGAGATGTCAAGACGTCATATCGGCTGGGGGTGGAGACTGCTTCGTAAGTGGACGATGTCTTTGTCTCCGCTTGCTTCGTGACGATAGTAGAAGTCTTAGAGGAGACAAACTTGTTACCGAAGCAATCTGTCTTTTCGTATTTTTCGCTAATGGTCTTTGTGCCAATTATATCTGCTGGTTCAGGCACAGTTTGCAGCTCTAGTACACTGACATTCCGTCGGGAGTTAAGCGGACTGTAAAAGCTGGGCTTTGAGGCGGAGCCATTTACTTTGGACTGATATGCATCAGGCCTGCAGCGGGCCGGACCGTTTTGCTGATGAGAAGCTGTTGGTACTTTGGGGGCCTCTGCTGGTTTCCTTGCAGCTGACTGAATGGAGATGAAGGATGGGGAAGACTGAGAACCAGTACATGATTTCATTTTGGCCACATCCTGAGCTGGTCTTTGGGTTTCTACTGATTTTCCAACCTTCTTGCTCTCTGGCTTTGGGGTGCTTTTTGGGGCCCTGTCTGGTTCTTTCCCTCGTTCTATTTTAGCTTTGCTGGAAACTATGCTTATTTTCCTTATATTGTTAGTGGCAGGAGAGCTGTGCACGGTTCCAAGGGACTCTTTGAAGAGTCCAGACAGGCCAGCGATGTCAGACTCTGATTTCAAGTTGGAGACAGAATACAACGCTTTCTTTATTGCCTCTTCTATGTCCATAAGTTTAGTTAAAGTCTGCTCTTTCAGATGGATTATCTCTGCACTTGCTCTTTCAAGATCACCAAAGGCAACCTCAACTGAAGAGATACCGTCTATGTCATCTTTTGTCGACTGTGTTCTTCTTGCCTTCGTTTCCCCTGTAGACTTACCATGTGTCATATTTTTACCAGGAGCCACGATCCAGGCAGGCACATTCTCAAATAAGTTCTTCATGGACCTAACGTCGACTTCACTGGTCTCACCCTCTATTTCTGCTACTTTCGAAAGAATTATCTTAAGCTCTTCCCGTTTCCTCAGATTTTCGAAGATTTCCATCGCCGCCTTCACGTTGCCTCTCATTATTTCTTCTTTGTGCACCGACAGCCTTTGTCGGCGCTCATCTTCTGTTTCTTTCTTAGCTTTTTTCTCCCTCATAACTACTTTTGTCTCTCCTTCTTCGTGGCGTTCTTCATTATTGCAGGAGCTTTCTATAGCAGGTGACTGTGCTACTGAGGCATGAGACCCTTGAGGACCAGCTTCGTCACCCTGTTGGCCGGCATCCTTTGAGCAGCCCTGTGTCAGTTTAATACAGCTGTCCTTCTCTCTCTCATCTCTAACCTCATCTCGAGTTACTTTAATTTTCCTGGGAAAAATCGGAGTGTTACTATTTTTTCGCCCTCCAAAGTTTTGAAGAGCGGCTTGAAAACTTTGGTTAATTTCACTCTTGGCCTCTCCGTCTTCTGAGTAACTCTGCATGCACGCACGGATCTCTTCCGCTGCATTAATTTTTTGTGGCCCCTGCTTGTCCCCTTCCTTTTCATCATCACTGCTAATGATGGCTGTTTTTTTACTAATAGTTTTTGTGACCTTTTCTTCCACTTCATTTATTGGGTGAATCTCTTTTGTTTGCTTAATTTCTCCAGGGCACAAAATTATTTCTTTGTCAACAGCTTCATGTTCCTTGGTGTAGCCAAAGTTTAAAGAATGTCCTTGGACTGTTTTAGTGGTTGTTCCCTCACTGTGACAGTCTTTGAAAGCTTTGTTGTGTGCAGAGTCCTTCTGCTCGTTTTCTTGACAGATCAAAGGCTTTGGAGGTAATGGCGGGGGAGAAAGTTCTCTTTGTTGTTGGTGTTTGGGTTTTGGTGGAATTAATGGAGTTTGCTGACTATTCCTGTGGTGCTCAGGCTGTTTTGCAGAGACAGGCCTAGTTCTGAAATTTTGTCCAGGGGCTGTGTTTAAACATGGTGGTTTTGGAGGAATGATTGGCTTAATAGTTGACGGTTTGTCACACACTTTGGGAGGCAGCGGTGGTGGGTTCTGCAATTGCCTGGCAAAAGCTGAAGAAGCATTTGTCCTATCTGAGCTTGCGTCAGGGCTGGGGTCTGCCACGGGTGCCAGCTTCAGTGTTCCGGTGACTGGCCTTTCCTCGTAAATCACTGAAACTGAAGGAGACAACTCAGTGTCAGATGGAAGCACAGGTGCTAAATCTGGCTGCTTACCAGCAGATTTTTCACTCTCCGTTTTTTGCTTCTTTCTGCTCTCTGAATAAGACTGTCCTGCATTTCTGTATATCATCGCAGCTCTGAAATCTCCCTTGGACACATTAATACTACACTTTTCAAGGGACCGAAGAGCTGCCTGCACATCACCTCTTACAACTTCTTCTTTTTCTACTGGCTGTGCCGCAGCAGGGCTCTGCAGAGATTTCAGAGCAGCTTTTATATCTCCTCTCACAACAGCAGCTTCATTATTCTCTCTGTCTCCATTCTCTGAACTTACAAAAGGATTTACAATGGAACGCTCTGGATCAGCATCACCTATGGTGACCCTGACGTCTCTGCCCCTTGTGATTTTATGTGTTTCATCAGATCCCAGTTCCTCCTCGGAGACACTGACCTTTTGATGACTTGATGTCATCTGCTGACTTCTCATCTCCTTCATGGTTGAGACGGAGGACGTTTCCGTTTTTTCCGAGACTTGCACGGACGTGTGCAGACTCCTTGCTTGCTGGACACTCGTGCTCTTCTGAGTGGTAATAAGGTTTTGGTGTATCTGACCCTGTGTGGAAGCTATTTCTTGGGTCACTGTTTGTTGATTTGTACTGTTATTCTGAATTTGTTGTGAAGTGTCATCTGAGGTGGAAACATTCAGATCATAAATTTTGCCTGGAATAACGAACTCTCGTTCTTCTCGCATACCCTGCCTCTTCGCTTGCTCCAGTGATTGTTTTGCAGCCTTGACATTGCCTGATATGATTTCTTCCTTTGATACAGTGGTTTGGTTTCCTGTTGTTTCACAGGCTTCCTGTGATGACACATCCAAATCATAAATCTTTCCAGGGATAATGATTTCACGCTCCACCCGCATGCTTTGTTTCTTTGCTTGTTCAAGGGATTCTTTTACTGCCTTGATGTCCCCAGAAACGATTTCCTCCTTTTCTAGTACAATGGGCTGATTTGCTGCCTGCCCCAGAGAGTGTTTGGCCAAGGAAACGTCACCACGGATGATTTCTTCCTTCTGCATGTGACCTTGCTCAGTAGAACCTTCAGAGAAGACTTTTTTGACGTTCTTAACATCACCCCGCACTATGTCCAGGACTGTCCGTTCTACCTTCTCTTTTTGTTGGTTCAGATTTCTCTTTGCTTCTTTGATATCTCCATGAATAATCTCGACTGGCTCCTTCAGTGGAGAATCATTCTCTGATGGTTCTGTTTGAAGACTTTTAAGATACTCAAGGTCTCCTTTTTCAATGCAACTCTTGTATAGATTCACATTTCCTCTCTCGTTTTCTTCAAATTGAAATGAAGCCTGGGCCTTGTGGTCTTGGCCAGTAGATAAGAGGCTCCCAATAGTCGATCTCACATTTCCCTTTGTTATTTCATGACTATCGGTTTGATTTTCGTAGTGACTGGAAAGTGAATACACAGTCATCGCAGCATAGCCGCTCTCAGTTTCTTGCATCACAATTCCTTCTTTCCGAGTCTCGTCATAACTGAGTAGACCTGTTATGACCTGTGCAACATTTGCCATTTTTTGTCCCTGGTCTGAATGTGCAGTGGATTCTGCTTCAGTGGTTGGAATCTGCATTCTGGTGGTTTCAACAAGTCCATGCTCATCCTCTTTTACAAGAACTATCTGGTGTGTTAGGTTTGTTCTGAGTAACAGCTGCAGAATAATGTTCTTGATATTCCCTTCAACTGTCTCTTCTTTTAGGATACTTGGCCCTTGATTATTTATAAATTGATATTTTGCCATTTTCACACTTTTCCCATGAGTCTCATTTGCTTCTATAACAATCCCCTGTGCGTGAATAACCTTAAAGTAGTGGAGACAATTCAAAGTTTCCTTCACACCTTTCTCTGAATCTTCTCTCCTTTGAAAACTGATCCTGTCAAGTGGTGTTGATTCAAACATCCAAGTTGTGCTCTTCACATCTGCTTGAGGTATTGCCTCATGAGTTAAACTGGCTGCAGAGGGATCCACTTGCTTGATGGTATCCAATGGTTGCGTCTCAAATAGCCACGTACACCGTTTCACATCGCCTTTATGACTGTCCAGTCTATGTACTGTCTTCACAGTGGACTGTTCCTGAAGCTCACCTTTCAGGGTGTCTATAGGTTGATTTTCAAAGAGCCAGCTGGAGGTTCTAACATTACCTTCTTGGACATCCCTGACGCTGACCATCCTCACAAATTTTTGACAGGAAGCTCCTTGAGATTCAAAGTGCTGCTTGTTTTGCTGGACATCACCTTTTTCAATGTCTACTACGGTCCTGATGCTGTCCTCCTCTTGGCTTGTAAAGGAGTCCAGTGGTTGTGTTTCAAACTTCCATCGTGCTGATTTTACATCACCCTTGACGACATCTTCTTGAGTAACAGCTCGGATCACAAAAACCTCTTCCTGTGGTTTTATAATGTCTAAGGGTTTCGTTTCAAATTGCCACTGAACTCCCCTCACATCCCCACTCAGCACCTCTTCTTTCTTGACTGTGGTGACCTCATGAATCTGTCCTTCTTTATCTCTTATGGCATATAAAGGCTGGGACTCGAACAGCATAGTACTGGATTTAACATCTACGCTCGTAGCAGGCTTCTCAACAAAAACAGACTGATGTTCGGGACTCCTTTCTTTGTCATGGATTTTATCTAAAGAATATGTCTCAAATATAAGCTTCTTGTTTCCAACATCTCCACCCTGCACATCGCTGACAGGAGATATGTTTTTATTGCTGTCTTCTTCTTTAATGGTGTCAATAGGGTTGTTCTCGAATAGCCAGGTAGACCTACGAACACAGCCTGTCTGAATATTAATGTTTTGCTCTTCAGTTTCATATACCCTGGCCAAGGCTGTTGCTTTTTCATTCACTGATTTTGACTCAAATACCTCTTTGACTCGAGAAACGTCTCCAGACTGTATGTGGACCTTACTGACATACCTGACATCTTGGTCTGTGTCTGCCCTCCTTCCCATGCTGTCTAGAGTTTCCGTCTCAAACAGGTGCCTCACCATCCTCACATCAACGTTGTTTGTTGCATCATCTTGAAATGTGCTGCACAGTTTCAGCTGAAGCTCATCACTATCTTTAATGGCGTCCAAAGGCTGAGTCTCAAAAAGCCAGGTGTGTGACTTTACATTGATCTTCGGCATTGCTTCCTCTTCAGGTATCTTCTCAGACTTCTCATACAATATGTCCATAGGTTGAGTTTCAAATAACCATTTGCAATTCTTAACGTCCCCTTTGTGTGTCACCTCCTGTTGAACTGAGGAAAGCTGCTCCCTCTGGTTAATGCTATCCAAGGGCTGTGTTTCAAAAAGCCATTTTGCCATCTTTACGTCACCAGCTTGATCCTCCTGCCTTGTGATGCCTTTAATGATCTCCACTTTTGCCTTTTTATCACCAAATTGATCCATAGGTCTGGTCTCAAACATCCACCTGTAATTTTGGACATTTTCTTTTATAGATTGTTCTCTGCTCACAGTTGTGACTTCGTGAAAATTTCCCAAACAGTCTTTAATGGCATACAGTGGGGTGGTCTCAAACAGCGTAATGTTGCCTTTAACATTCTCTGCTATAATTTCCCCTTGCTTTTCAGTTTGAAGATTTTCAGCCTGAGAAATATCGCCAATCGGAATTGTTTCAAAGAGGTGCTTGTAGGACTTAACGTCTCCCTTTTCAATCTCCTCTGCATTGCATTTTACTCCTCTCTCTGTCATCTCTTTGCTGATGCTATCAAGGGGGCTGGTTTCAAATGTATTTTTTCTGATTTCCACTGACCCCTTCTCTTCGTTAGTCACTGTAACTTTTTTCAGACGTCCAACTTCATAGCTGTCTTTCAGGGTGCCTATTGGCTGGGTTTCAAACAACCACAAGGTGGACTGTACATCCCCTCCTACTATCTCCTCCTTGGGCAAGCTTTCAGTGGTGGCTTCACCCTTCAGTGCAGCTAGGGGCTGAGTTTCAAACATCTGTCTCTTGTTTCCGACATCAGCGGCTTCCACGACGCTGATAGTTCCCTGAAACTTGTCTTCTTGGATACTTTCATGAATGGCGCTCAGGTGTTGTGTTTCAAACATCCATCTCTTCTTGTCAACGCCACCTTTTTGGGCCTCTTCCAGGGAGATACCCCGGATGACCTGCACCTTGGATGCATCCTTGTTAATGACATCCAGGGGTTGGGTTTCAAACAGCCAGCGTGCTGTCTTCACGTTGTTGCTTTGGATCTCTTCCCTACAGATGGACTTAATCTCATGGACATTTCCGGTGCTGTCCCTAATAGCACAGCAGGGTTCTGCCTGAAACAGTTTCACTGTCTTCTTGACGTCCCCTTTCTGCTCTTGTATTTCTGACTTCAGCTTGAAAATGCTCTGATCCTCAACAGAGGTGCAACGACCTAAAGCATCCAGAGGCTTAGACTCAAAGAGCTGCTGTGTTCCTTTTACATCCCCCTGCTGCATGGGTTCCTTCAACACAGCCTCTACCAGCTCTCCTTCTTCTGGGTACGTCTTACTGAGGGTGTCCAAGGATTGTGTTTCAAACAACCAGGTAGCCGTGTGAACATCCCCTTTTATGGACCCGCACCTCGAGAGTGTAGAGGAGTGCTGAGCACTGTCGAGTTCCACACGTTCGAAAATTGAGGAGGTGCCCCTGACATCTCCTCTTTGTGGCACTTCCTCCTCTAGCAACTTCTTAGTCAAGTGAGGATCTCCGATGCTGTCCAGGCTCCAGTTCTCAAATATCCACCTCATGGACTGAACTTCACCCTGGTAACCCATGTCTGCTTGCTTGGTCTCTGAGTTCAGTACCTCGACCAGCTCATCGTCTACAACGTTGTCAAGGTTCTTCCTCAGCTCAGGGTGGATGTGCTTGAAGAGCCTTTTCAACTCGCTCTTCTGTCGCTGTTGGTAGAAGGTGGAGAATGTCTCCTTGGGTGGCACCACGGGGAGGAAGGCATGACTTTGTTCCTCTGGGCCAGGCAAACTCTCCTGGGGTGCTCTTGGGAGGGGAGGGGGAGGGAGAGGCAAGTCATCCTCCCCTTTAGCCCCCTTGGTAACATTAATCTGTTGGTGTCTATCTGCCATCTTAACTGTAAATGAAAAGGAATTACTTGTGTTATTTTAACAACCAGTTTATCAAACATAATTTTAATACATGTAAGTTTGGAAGCCATGCATGTTATTGTTCTAGCCGTACTGTACCTTGGTTTACTTCCGTAGCAACCAGGGGACGCATCTCATGGCAAACCATCTTCACTCATGCCGAAGTTAATGGGACTCCACAGAGGTTAGTAAAGCAGCCCTCACACAGATGGTCTGACTTCTTAAGCAAGTCAAGCTTTTGATTCCAGAAGGAGTGACTGCTAACATGACTTGGGTAATGTGCTGGGGATCCCACTTGTATCAAATTTATTAGAATGAATCAGATTCATGGTCACTCTTCTATCATGGTTTGATACCTGATATATATTAGTGACAGATTAAGAGCTTTCACTCTTTGTTGTACTGCACTATAATTTAAATTATTGAAAAAGAATATATCCATTATGGGGTAATTTTGTATTACATCCATCCATCCATCTTGCCTCTGCTTATCCTGGTCAGAACTGTGGTATTTTGTATTTGATATGTTTTCTATGTGTTACTCTTGATGTATATTTTACATTTTCTGCATGTATAACAAATGACAAAATACAGAAATGTGTACTTGGCCAGTTGTACATGTTCCCAGTTTAAGAGGAATTTGTTAAACTTCTAAATGATTTAAATCAGAGGTGGGGAACCTGTTCCATGGAGGGCTGGTGTGGGTGTGGGTTTTTGGGGTGGCCTCTCAATCAGCCAATAATAAAGCAGTGGTTCTCAACTCCAGTCCTGAGGACTCACTGTTATTGGCTGATTGAGAGACCATCCCAAAAACATGTACTGGCCCTCCATGGAACAGCTTACCCACCCATGATCTAAATTATCTAAAATTATTTCTCACTGCCTTTTCGCACCTTTGTGCCAGGTGTAGGTGTCACATTATATCTACTGCTTGGACTACTGTACAGTGTTTGTAATCGGGTTTTTACTGACAGGTACAGTTAGTAAGCATCACTGCAGTCAGAGGGGAATTGTGTTAAAAGTGAGCACTCTTGTCTGTACCTTGCTTGGTTTCGTTGACCTTCCTGAGGTTTCAGTATACTTGTGAACGAAGCTGCCCTGCAGAAATATTTTTTAACGGCTCAGTGCAAGTTGCTTCTTTTTACGTTTGTGACTCTGAAGTAGAGAATACTAATCAAAAAGGATCAAATGTGCTCCACAGAAAACAGAGACATGCAGTCAGTGGGAAGCCTCGTCCTTCACAGGTCTGGTGCACTAATCATCATGTGCTACATGGATAACTGAGATATGCAGTCACTGGGAAGATTCGTCCTTCACAGGTCTGGTGCACTAATCATCATGTGCTTCATAGATAACTGAGACATGCAGTCAATGGGAAGCCTCGTCCTTCACAGGTCTGGTGCACTAATCATCATGCTTGTTATATATTTGACATTGCACTTGTTTCACACCCCGCCCCAAACAGAGGAGCACATTTATCGCCCCGCCTTGACCGGCTTGACCTTTGGGACACAGAGGGTATGGAAAGAATGGGGAGAATGACAGGCACTTACTGGTTTTACGGGTCCGTCTGTTATGTCCGCAGCTGCCGCTTTGGACAGATAGAGCAGCGATCTATCTTGGATGGAAGCAGGGGAGGCTTCTCGTCCGTGCAGAGAGAGGGGGTCTCTGAGGCGTGACTCAGACAGCCTGTTCACACCTGCTTGGATACGGAAGGGATGTTATTAATATGAGCTAATAGAAGTCGCGGTCACATGTTCAAGTACAAACATAGCCAGTTTTCGGTTAACCAATGGGGTGGGAGGGACCCTTTGGAAATGTCTCCCTTTGGTGGAATTGTTAATTAGGGTCAAACATTTACACCAGTTATGCACCACTCAGATTTCTAGCTGCATCATATTGCTTTGCTAAGACTTGTTAAGAATGCTAAGGTACTGTATTTATTTCTTTATGAATGGTAGAGATAGAGAATCATAAATCACAGCAAGCTTGGATCTTGGGATTATGAAGCAATCAGGAACCTCACATGCTTTTTCATAATTATCACAAGCAGGACTCAGCCTTTCTGAATATGTCTGTATATTTAATGCTTCTAGAATACGTATTTACACAATATATGTATTGGTGAAGGCTACCTGCTACAGATATTTTGTGAAATTACGATACATTAGATCACATCTCGGGATTTTAGTGGACATTTTCAGAAGTGCCTTCGCTGTGGGGAAAAAGTTGTGGGAAAATCAGTTTTTATTTGGAATCCAGTTTAGTGTTCATTAATGTAGGGGTCCAAAACAGTGTTATTAGTGTAAATTTTGTAGTTTTTTAAAGTTTTTATTTGGAATCCAGTTTCGTTTTCATCCATTTTTACTGCAGTTTTATTGTTAAAATATATTTCTATTTAATTGTTATACATTTGAGATTTTTTATTTTTTAGATTTTTTTTTCTAGTGATTCACTGAAAACTGTGGAGCTATTTTATGCCTGATGAATCCTACATAAATACACAGTGCACATTATGTACTGATCTCCCAAATAACAGCAATTAAAGATAAAAAACTAATTATTAGGTAAACAGGAATAAAATGGTATTTGAAAGTATTTGACGTTTGCTTTTATAGTTTTCATTTAGTTTTTTTTTATTTTATTTTTCCATCTTATTTTATTTCCATGTATGAAAATGTTTTCTTTTAGTGTTAGTTTTCGTTAAAGACGATAACCCAGGTGCAGAACGTGCCCCCGTTGGCATTTCCTACCCTAGCTTTTTGGAATTGGTGTCTGGCAGCTAGGAAAACAGACCCCTGATAATGGGCTGTGTGTATATATAGCAGCAGCCTGTTCCAGTCGCCCTTATCCCTTTTCTATTGTTATACCTTGGAATCTGGGGATTGAAAACTACCTCAACCCTAAAAGGGTGTAAAGGCCCTAACATCACGTGTACCTATTAAGGACCCGTCCCTATTCAGTTGTGTGGAATGTGTCTCTTGTTTTGTCTCTTCTGCGGGGCTGGGCAAATAAAATTAGCCCATAATGAAGTTGTTTTCTCTTACAGAAGTTGTATTAAACGATCGCATAAAACAGCGGCCCCCTCCCTGATTACACCCAGTCCTGGTCATGACCTGCTTTGGCAGGAAACCCCTGACAACTCAATGGACAACAAAGGGATGTGCAGACTCAGCTGGCGTGTCGCCCCAGGTATCGGCCGACAGCGCCAGCGGGGATCTCCTCCAGAGCAGTCAGCACTCGTATGGGCAGCAGTGGAAAATGTCCCACCCCACCCCCTCCACAGCATGGGACCTGCCATTGGAGTGCATTTCTAATCCTCGCTGGAATCCCCACTGATTTTCTTTAACCTTATATGTACAGGAGTTTGTAGACCCCATCAGACAATTTGAAGGCCCATTTTCTGAAGGGGCGGGGTGTAAGAGCTGCCCCCCCAGAATTGATGCTAAACCCTTCTAAGTAGCACTAAGCTTTGCTAAGCTCTACTTTCTTCCAGTTTTTTCTTGGTCCTGAGTAATTTAAGCACACTACTGTAATCTAAGTACTCAACTGTCTAATCCTAAGGACTGCTCACTGTTTACTGTAACAATATTACAAACAAATCAAGAATAATCATATGAGCTCTTTTTATGAATCGTACAGTGTATGGTTGGTACCAAAATTGGAGAAAAATGCTATATAAAGGCCTGGAAGTCTAACTTAAACACTGTCCAGTGTTGTAATGATTACAACAGCTGGCTGGTGCAGTGAGTTAAGCACCTATAAATGAATATTAGAGCGAAAAACGACCCAGCTCTTTGTGACAGTCAGAGTGGGAGAGCGCTCAGCAGCCCTGCCCGTCGTCGGGCCCATCTGCCATCGCTTGCTACCTCGGGTTCCGCACTGGACAAAGGACACGTGACTGGCTGGCTCCATTCAAAAGCCTAAAAACGTGATTCATAGCTGGGTGATCAGAGAGAATACCTAACCCTAACGCCGGTTGACCCTTCCTGTTATGGCCTACACGCTCACCTACATACATCGGCTTGCTGTGCATGCAGAGCACAACTACAGACCTGCGTTTTGCATTATAATATTTCATTTTGATTCATAACCAAAACCAAAGGTCATAATCAAATCATTCATCAGTGAAAAAAAGATCTGCTTTATCATTTTTGTTGAGACCAATGCATTAATAGTGTTGCAAAGCCTTGGTAAACAAACCCTCAGACACATTAATTTTAATTTATTGTTCCCATTAATTTTTCAGAATATTGTGCCCTATATCCAGTGACAGCTACTGATAACTGAATTGCTGTGGTAACCAGTTAACTGTTCCTGATTATCCAGAAGTGGCTGTTCTCATACATTACGAGATGATTTTGGGTGCCGTCCCCGTCACAGAACCCTGAGAAGTTTGCCATTGCGGTCGCTTTGCTCTCTGACAGCTGTTCCTCAGGTCTGGGGTATTTAAGATCTTCAGCTGCTCATCCGCCGGCCCATTTTAATGCACAGTGACACCCTGGGTCCCTTTACCGAGGTGTTAGGACTGAGGCCCTTCGGGAGGGCCTAAGAAGGAGCCAAATATGAATCTTTCAGTATTATGTAAATTAAATTGTATGACACTATCTACTGTTTTTGCTGATGGATTGGCGTCTTGCCCGGACTGCTGCCTTGCCCTACATGCGGGCCTCACTTGGAAGATGGGTGTCCGTCAGTTGGATGGATGATACCATCACTGTTAATATATACAATATGTCAATAAATTATTACTATGTAATGTATTATTAACTGCTGTATTAAAATTGCACATATATTTTAATATGTTTTACCTATTAGTGAAGAATTCCTTAAATAATTGTGGATTGTAATGGTCCTCTGGGGTGTAGGATCACCTATCTGGACGACGCCAAATCCTAACCGCTCATCCCGAGACTCGCCTGTCCCGTCAGCCTCCTCAGGCTGAGCTGGAAGCACCTCCTCCCCATGGCTGGGTGACCTTGCATTAGCGTTAGCATTAGCATTCGCCCCCACCCCTCTGCCCAGCCAGCTTGGAAACGCGGGACACGGGTGACAGAGAACGCGTGACTGGCGGCTGTGTGTCATGGACCGCAGACCGACGACTTTGTGGGGCCTCTTTGATGTGCATCCTCTAGGATGCCGTTGATCTTATTATGAGACTCAATGAGATTAGAGATGAATCACCATGTAACTCTGGACTTCAATGCTTTCCTTAATCATTCCTCTCAGCCTTTCTTCCAGTAATTCTAAATGGATTAAAATTACAAAATACAGCAGTGTTTCTTAATGCATTATCCCTCCTGCCATTCGTCAAAGCATCCTCTAAACTTTATTGCTACTATGCCTATATTACTCTCGACTGTGGATTTTTAACTGGCACTTTCATATCATTCCACTGGCACGAATCTCAGGCGATAAACTGCCCCATTTAAGTCTCCAAAGTGAATTCTTTTAAAGAAAGCAAAACACGAGATGAAGGTCATTCTGGCTGAATAGGCTCTGGGTGGGAGAAGCTTGCTCTTGTACTCACGCAGATTTGCCGATTCTGCCTTCTGCTTCCTGACCAGTCCTGTTGCTTGGTGCTGACCCGTGCAGTAGTGTACAGTCTCTGTGTCGCTGGGCTGCCGTCCACCGCTGTCTCTCTGCTTCTCTATGGGCTGTTCCACGGCGACAGCTGATTTTTATCAGCCTCGTTCCGCCAGACGTATGAAGCCAGTCGGCTATTTTTGGGGTGTACTACGGCTGGTATTCCACCAGTGTGAGTCAATCACCGCTTCTGGGAGCGCTGGGGAGGGGACGCCAGGACGACCCCCTGCCCATTCCCACCCTCAACAGTGTCACCACCTGTTCCAGACGTGAGGGAGGCCCGTTTGGTGATGTCATCGGGCATCGTGAGTTAGGGCTATGGTCACTAGCTGGCTCTGCTTTACCCCCAGTGATGGACTCTTACACGCCTTCTTTATTAATAGTTACGCTTATTCATTTGAGGGGACCTGAAGTAACGGAGCATTAGCTGGCAGAACTCAAAATATTAAATTACTCCAAACCTCACGACGTTACGAATTGAGTCTTATTGCATGTGGTAATGTCTTCTTTAGTAACAAGTGCTCTTCTATGTTAATCTAAAAGTTTTCTAGACTGTGCTTCTTATTTTAATCTTTGAGTTTCCTAATATTTAGGATGTTTTTCGTTGTGTCAATTTTGTTTAATCCTTGTGGTTGTTTGGTCTTCATTTAACTGCTAGCTACCAGAATGTCATTTGATGTCGTCTTTTGGGTGGACAAGGAGAAATGTTTTACAATGAGAAACTGTCAGAAGCTTTTGGCTCTAGTTCGATTTGGTGCCTAATTGATCATGAATGACATTTGCCGGATGTTCCTCTGAAGGTATTTTGGAAATTAGAGCTTAAACTGATTTTGACGTTGTAGTAGTTGGTAGTGTGGCTCATGTTTAACCTAAGCCTAGCTAATCATAAAATAAATTTAAACAAAGAAAATGTAAGATTGACAAAATACACTAAAACAGACTAGGCACATGCCTGATTGCTTAAGTGAATGTTATAAATAGAGTGTCCTGCTAGCTGGTTACCTTCTTCAGTGCTTTGTGTTATTTCCAGACTGTGACGGACCCGGTTTACACGGAGGCAGTTATTGGGGCTAAATGTGAATCATGATCACATCAACATCATCCACCTCGCGCTTCTCAACAGGACGTGTCAAGGAGCCCCGAAAGGGCAGCCTGTAATCGCTGCTGGATCCTGGGCACTTGAGTGAGCACCATTTGCTATAACTAGCAGCCTTACAGCAGCTCACTAAGTGAACATAGTTATGTGCTTACCCGTCCGTGCCTTTGGCTATCTTTAGTTTCTCTTGCTTCTGGGTCAGGAAGCAGAGTTACTGTTAGCTTGGTGCATTCCTTACCCGGCACCACCTTGACATTATTTTAAAGGTACCTGTGGTCTCCTCAAGGGGGGGTGGGTCACATGACCTTGGATGCCCCTCCCCTCTCCGAGGCATTACCAAATGGCCAAATGGCACCCGGCTCACACCGGTCGCATCCGTGGGATACGGTGCACTCTTGTTGACAAGTGGCAAGATGTCTGCCCCCCTGTTTGGAGGCTGTTTGGGATGCCAATAAACAACTGTCTGGCCTCACTGTCCTGGGGCCGGGGGGGGCTACAGGGGCTTTTCATGTTACACAGCTTTTATCCGTTCAAAACCCGGGTCTGTCTGTACCCTCTGCATGAAGTCTTTGGCAGAACCAGATACGAATCACAACATTTTTTTTTTATCATGTGCGAAGTCCAGACTGAACTTTTTAGCTCTTCTCTGGTTACCATAGAGATAGCATAAATAAATATACCATGATTTAAAAAATTTTTTTGTCAGTCACCCAGAATGAATACTGTTCACCCAGAAGACACAGTGACATGGTCTGGGATTTTTTTTGCCTGGGAAAAAACTGGGAAGGGCGTCCCCAATGATCAAATTTTCTAAGTGCATTAAAAAAAATGTTTGTCTTTTTTTTTTGTTTGTAAATTTCATTAAGAATCCTGGTTGAGGCCCCTTTTTTCGAGGACGCACTGAAGTGTCCTCGCTGAAGACGCAGCCCCCAGTACTCACCCCTCCCACTGCTTGGGGTCTTCTCCCAGGTCACAGGCGTCCCGCTGATGGTCTTCCTCCTCTCTAATTTAACTGCACTCGCCCTCTGCAAGGTGAAGTTATTCTCAGCGTTTACATATAGCGCGTTCTCTCCACGTGGCCGCGACAGGGGGCTCGGTGTAGTGACGGTACGCGTGCTCGCCTGGGTGGCTATGTATGTGAGGACGTCGTCCTGTCCTTGTGGTGCCAGGTCTCGGCCTGCTAATTATTCAGAGAAAAGCTGTGATTCAAGCAAGCCTACTCATGAATATTTATGAAGAAGAGGCAGAGAATAGTGTGATGACTGTAGAAAGGACAGAAAAAGTGGCAGGTGTTGTTTCGTGGATTCTTTTTAATTCTAGTGCCTGGAACATCTCATGACAGGGACCTGACAGGAATGTGTCCTGCTGTTCTCCATATCGTGCTGCACTTTCCTAAGAGCTCCTTACCTGGACCAGGGTCTCCTTTCCAGCTGATGCGGTGGCGACACTCTGTGGTCCTCGCCACCTTGGTGAGCCGGTGCTCTGGATTGAATGTGTCCTGTTCAGACTTGGGCTGCTGCCGAAATCCTTCCGGGGGGCAGCCTTGGACTCAAACAGTGCCCTCAGTGCACTGGTCCCTGTCAGCTCTCTCAGGTGAAGGTGCTCCATAGACCGGCTCCGCGACAAACCCGAGTACCACCCCTTGGTAGGAGAATCCCAGTCGTGTCGTCTAGCCTCGAACCTTTGCAGCGTGGCCTCCATCTTGCTTTGGAATGTCTCCTCTCTTTGAGTAGGAAACTGCAGGAGGTAGGAAGTAGGAAACATAGAGGGTATACATGGTGTTACAGTTACTGTTCGATGCTTTGATGTTGAATTATTGGTAACGCTTTATATTAACTGCACCTTCATAATGCCTTTATAATGCATTCGTAGATCATTCAATGCACCTTCACTTATTAATGTATATTAAAGCTGTAAAGGAATGTCTGGATGTTAAGGTATACTTACATGCTGCTTATGAATGCCTTATCAAGGTGCAGCTTATGTGAAGCGTTACCAAATAATTTTTTGAGCTTTAGAGTACCAGGTTGTAAATTTTGTGGGTTAATACTTTCTTGTAGCAAAAGAAGAGGAAACAAAACCATAACATCCCCTTTTAAATGAAATCCTCTAGTTTCAATCGTTATTATTATTAATAGTGTTGTACTATTATGAGCCAAACTTGATTCAGTGAGAGTGACACCTTCTGCCTGTCCTCTGAACCTGTGCTTCTTACATCAGCGGAGCTCTGATACCTATGAAACAGATTGTTTGTATAAGTTCTATGAATCAAGAGAAAAGCACAAATCAGATATACAGCTAAAAATTAGTTAAACTTTACAGTTCAAACTGATAAGCATCAGCTAGCCTAAAAATCCTGTAATTTGATTCATATACTGAATGAATTCTTCATTTATGCTTTTTAGCACTGGGAGACTGGAGGCCTTGAGTGGAACATCCTCACTCTCCTCACTTACTGTTTGACCAGCTGGGAGACAGACTTCTTTCCAAGCCTGAAGTCTGTGTCCATCCATGACCTGCTGTACCCTGTGGAGAGCTCCTTCATGGACTGAGACCTCCTCAGGGTGCCGACCACGCTCATGGTTACCACCAGGAGACCCACTGCAGGTTTGCCAAGTCCTGATCTGCTCTGAAACATGGGGGAGGGGTTAACCATCATGCTGCCTAACTGCACACAACAGTAATTGCAATTACAATTACAATGATTTCAACTTTAGCTGATGTTAATGCTAAACTAGGCCCTTATTGTTTTTAAACAGTAAGTTAGTTATCAGGTCTGTTTACATCATACTCTTGAGTGTGATGGACAGAGTGTGGTTGGGTTTATTAATGAGATAATGATGCTAGAGAGAATAATCTGTCGTTTGTAGAGATGTCAGCAAAAGCAGTTAATGCTACAAATTTATGGAGAGAAATACTCCACCCCCCTAGATTACCATGGGTCAAAGAGTAGTTAGCTAGTGGTTAACTAGACATATGATTGCATGAATAGTGAATCTTTCTCACATGACTTAGTTAATGTATATCCCTCCAAAACAATCTGATGCCAAAATAGTTCAAAATGATAGAAAATTTGTGGAGCAACCAAAATAAGATCATAATGATTAGTGTGAAGATGGATAAGATAAATTTAATATTGACATGTCTCTTATACCTATCCGGCAACATTTTAATCTATTTTCTCTGTACTTTTTAATGGTGCAAAGTAGAACGTGATATTTAAAGTATAACACAATCAGAGATATTTGCAGGTTATACTGCATTAATTCTAAAGTTTCCGTGTTAGTCCCAGACAGGGATAATGCTGATTATTTTTCTGGTTTTACACATATTTCAGGCAAGTAAACAAACCTTCGTTATCAACAATGGAAAGAAGAATCGCTTAAAAACCAGAGAGAGAAGCACCTTCACCTCTATGGAGCCGCAGTTGGGTGCTTTGATTCTGAGGATGGAGAAAACGAGCCGAGCCTTCAGACCAAAAGCACCTCGGTCGAGTCGCCTGCCGTCTGTTATCTTCTTGAAACAGTCTCTTACGGCTTCGCTGCAGGACAGGAGATCAGCGGCTCTCCTACAGCGAGCAAAGTCCTCTTTTTTTGTCCATCCCTCCTCCGTGCATCAGGAAGCCGTCAGGTTAACTACGCATTTCATTGGCGTGTCACTAATGCTAAGGGGACTTTAGGTTGACACAGTTTTGTGGTACTTGGCCACGTTGCGTGATGGACTTACATTTAGGAAATTCCAACCTTCAGGGTGCATAAATAGAAAGATGGCCCACATTGTTGTGCATTTGCGGGGTGTCCAAAATGAATAGAAATGACTCTTTCATACAGCTCACCACTAAAGCCTGCACAGACAAAGGGCTGTTGGCCTGTTATTTTCCTGATTCTGCTGTCCCTGGACAATGCTTCCAGGGATCCCCCTCCCCCGCACATGACACAGGGGGCTGACTGCAGGTGACCCCGCCATCTGCCTCAGGCCCACGCAGAGCGTACCGGTTTGAGTGCCATGCATTGCATGTTAATGACATCATTCCACCGCAGCCCCACTGTCTAACATCTGCAGGGGTTACGGTTGCGGTTACCAGCACCAGATGGGACTTGTTGCATTAAGCCCTTGCCAGGAAACAGAGAGACATTTACAGTGCGACTGACAAGGTTTCTAGAGGAGTTATAAAATATCCCATAGCTGACTTTACGCTAACATGAAAAACACAAATTTCACCTTCTGTAAATGTTCCAGTCATCCTCACCTCATCAACATTAGCCTTTTAACCATGGCTGTAAATTATGGGGGTGATGGGTGGGCTGTAACCCCCCCCCCCCCCCAAGTAATCAAAACTGGCCAATACAACCCCCCCTCACAAAATCATATTGGCATGATGAATGGGTAAGGATCTCAAACCCTCCCCCCAATGTTCAATCCAAAGTTACGCCCTTGTCTATAACACCATCAGTCTGCGATGCGAGGACATCAGCTCTGTGCCTGATGGATCTGTAGGTACTTTGAGTTCCTCTGCTTTATTCGAAGTCCGTGCCTTAGCAGTGTCAGGGCTTTGACTAATGCTCCTGCTGGCTGTCCGTGCCCAGCATTACACCGAGATATCGTGGAGCAGTTGGCCATTTTTTTTGCACTGTTCGCAGCCAAGTTTGCAGCTAATGCGACAGGAATGCTAAACAGTGAACCTGATGGTTTGCCGTTCTGGGGTTGGGCCCATACCACTCAGCGTTTAGCGTTTTCGCCAGAGGGGATTACCTCACGTTTGAGTGTGCAGCTGCTTAACAAATGTCTTTATTTGTAAATGGGCCATAATGTTTATGCATTACAACACAGCTGTGCAATTTTGAAATATTGAGTCTAAGGTAATTCGAGCTTCCAGGACCTACGAAACGGTGCTGAAGTTTCCCTTTACGCAGCAGTTAATGTTTGTCGTACTTTGTTAATGATGAGAGAATATGATGCAGTTTACAGTCCCTCTGGGAATCATTACACGTTTCTGTCAGTTTTAACAGCAGAATGTACAGCGCATTCAGCTTCACGAAAGTCTGTGAATGCTATGAACTGCTCCAAGCTTAGGAATCAGATGATCAAACCATCTATTGTCTTGTCCTGTTCAGGGTTGTGGGGGGGTCTGGAGCCTATCCTGGGGGTCCATC
The DNA here is from genome assembly GCF_048594095.1 of Paramormyrops kingsleyae. NCBI lineage: Eukaryota > Metazoa > Chordata > Actinopteri > Osteoglossiformes > Mormyridae > Paramormyrops > Paramormyrops kingsleyae. The sequence goes on along the minus strand of NC_132800.1, from coordinate 40,602,329 downwards.
GCAGGGCACACTCTCACATGCACACATATGTGCAATTTGCTAACTACAATTAACCTCAGCATGTTTTTAGACTGGGAGGGCCAGAGTACCCAGAGAAAACCCCATGACATCACAGGTAGCCATGGCAGAGACTTGAACCCTGCTCCCAGAAGTGTGAAGTGACATGTTGGCTCTTGATCCCAAAGCTAAGGCTAAATACATATTTTGATTAGCTTTGATTCTATTTAAAATCCTACCTTAAACCACTTCACTTTATTTCATTATTATTATACACATATATTTTACATCTTTTTTCAGCTATTTATGGTATAAATACCCTAAAACTGAAACTGAATTTTGAAAACAGTACATATTTACCCTTTGGAACAACACAGTATGTTTCAGTCACAGCTGTTTAGTGACGAATTGCAGCTCTCGATGTCATCTATGGATGCATATGAAATCTAGGGCACTGCAGTGTATTTTCCTTCTGCCCTCATCTGGCAGCTTGAGGAACATCTGTTGCTACGTTACGGCTACCGTTAAATGTGCCTCTGAAACGTGGGCTTACTCTCATGTTCACTCTGTTGGGTCTCTGAGTAGGAATTTCACATCCAGTCTGGCTTTGTTTGCTAGACCCAGGAGATCTCTGGATGTCTGCTCCCTTGAGGTATACCAAGCCTATCCAGGAATCCTAGCTTGTTCTTCATCATCCCTCTCCTCCCACCTCCCCGCAGAGCAGGAATATCAGTACTGCTAGAGAGCATAATGCGTGACCAGCTGGTGGCCACCATAGATGATCGGTGACGTCATCGCTTATCAGATCTCCACATTGCACATTGTGGGGACACAGCTAAAGTACAGAGATTATGCATGTCTGCTGGACAGAGCGGTTTGCACCTTATGAAAATAATTGTCCCTCAGTTTGTTTTGTTTGAGATTTTTACCTTTGCATGCCTTTCCCTCTCCATGCATCCATTCCTCTTCCATCTGATTATCCTGGTTGGGGTTGTCGACAGCCTGGATCCTACGCCAGTCAGCACAGGGCACAAGGCTGGGGGGGGGACACCCTGGATGGGATGCCAGTCTATGGCAGAGCACATCACACATTCATTTATATTTAATAAATAACCTTGTTGCGTGTTGAGCTGCGGCCCCAGCGACTCGATAGCTCAATCAGCCAGGCAGTACAGCAGGCCTATTGACCAACCTGCAGCCCTCTGCATTGTCCCTGTGACAGTAACGATCATATCTGTCAATAAGAGATGAGGGGGACTGCATTATTCATGCGATCAGGTCTTCCCTTCAAAGGGCGAGGAACAAAAGCTCATTAAGCAGACTTTGGTGACAGGGTGGTGTCTGTTGTAGCACTGGGTTAACACAGGACCCCGGGAAGCACTCATTACTCTGTGCTGAAATGGTCCTCTGCTCACAGGCCCTAATTCTACATGACTGACGTCCGTTATGCGCGCACTCCCTGTATAATGTTGACTGAGTGCATTGTCACTTTTAGGCCACTAGTTGGTGCAGTTCGTGCTTTTTATCTAGATTTTAATCTTTAATTTTGGACTGGCCTAACTATCTCTAGTGAAAACATTTTGTTCTCCCGTTCATCATGCCATAAATATTCTGGCGGTTACATCATAACTTCTGATTGTTTGGAGCTCCCAGATGTGCTCTTAAATTAATTTAAAGCAGTCATCCTTACTTGTTACTGTTCCGTCTCTGTTCGGTTAGCTTGTTAGTGTGCATTTGGGATTACAAAGGAAGCCTTGACATTAGCCAGTCCTATTAATATTAATTACGTAATGTCTTAGAATGAAAAGGTTTTCTGGTACAATGTGGCTTCTAGTGTGTTGTCACCCTGACGGTGAAGGCGCTAACAGCTTGAATTATCTGTCATGTGTTCGTTCTGCCTGTGAGGCTTCACAGTAAAATTCAGACTTCCTGGATAAATATTCACCTGTAGATGCAAGCTTATTATAACTTTTACAAATTAACATTAATTCCAGTCAGCTTTGTTGCACAATGACTGTTGGCACCGAGCATGTTATATAATTATACTGTAATTGTTTAAATTATAAAATAGCTCAAAGTGGCAAAATACTTAAAGTCAAATGAAAGTGTTCCTTAATCTGCTGGTCTGTCAGCTGCTGCCCCTGGGTGATTTCCAGAACATTCTCCCCCATAAAACAGAGTACTTTTCTGTCATGGGAGTATTACCTTCCTTGTGCACAGACAATGGCCTCAGTATTCTTTGAAGCCGCAGAAGTTTTGGAAAGAACCCAGCCGACGCTCACACAGAAGATCCGTTTGTGTCAGTAATTCCACACAAATTTACGGTAACTCATCCATATTTCTTCCCTCTTTCTGTAAAACAAAGGCTTTTTTTTACCCTACACATGGAATTGCAGCTGAGGTTCAAACGAAGGAATTGGGGGGGGGGTGTAGTTTGAAGAGCAGAGCTTTTAAAAATATCACAGCCCCTCCCCAAACACACAAGCACTCTGTGAGTTTCCATGACAGCCAGTAGATCAAAGGCTATGGCTCGTGAGAAGGCCTGCGACTCGGGAATTCTCTGGTGTTCCCGCTCTCTTCCGTGACTCCGGCAGGAAGACTGCACGGGAGAGTTTGGAAGGGGGTTGCCGCAATCCTCTGCCTGCTTTGGGATGGTGAATCGGCAGCTGGATCCACACAGGCGTGTTCTCGCCCCGCTGATCTCACCCTACATGCCCTGCTAACCCCCTGCTGACCCAAATAAGCGGGACAGGCTACCTTTGGCTACCCTCCAGCTCGGGGTGTGGGGTGATGTCAGACCTCGGATACTTCCGAAAGAAAATCAGGTCAAGAAATGTGACGGGGAACCTCAACACTAAACAGAAGCCACATAAAGAGCTAGAAGGAAGCTCGAAGCTGTTTCAAAAGGTTCTGTCATCATTGTAGGAGGTTTTATTCTCATAACTCCTAACTCTCTTATATAGTCAATTGTTCTCTTGTTGCTAACCTTGTCAGTGAGATTTTTGAGAGGGAGCCAGTGCAGAAATGTTTAATATGACACATGCCTGGTACACCTAAGAGATATGATTCCAGTTAATCCTTCGCTAGGGCCCCCCCTTCTACACTTTTAACATATGTTACTTTGTATTTAAGTTACTCTGCTTTTCTTCTGTTTCTTGAACACAATTCCTTGTGGATGGAAGTTTTTAAAAAGGAAAGAAAATGTCATCCTGTTGTCCTATACCTCTTCTAATTCCCCTGACTGTGTGTATGTGTGTGTGTTTGTGGTGGTGGTGGTGGTGGTGGGGTTATGTATTTATTACTTTGTGAAGATCAAATATCCCTACAATGTTATAATAACCTGTTATGTTGACATTGTAGGGATCATTTCTTTGGCCCCCATCAGAGAGAACTTTATAACAATCTGTGACTGCAATCAAAAACCTAAAAGTTCCCAAAGTCTTGAATTTTGATTGGTTGCTTATGGTTAAGGTCAGGGCTGGGTTAGGGGTTAAGTTCGTCATTGTTAGGATTAAGGATATGCTCAGACAAATGAATGGAGAGTCCCCATAAAGATATAGATACCTAATCTGTCTACTTGTGTGCGTGTGTGTGTGCACTCTCCCTGTCTCTCTGCAGGTTTTCTTCAGGTGCTCCGATTTCCTCTCGCAGTCCAAAAACACGCCATTGTGTGATTCTCATAGTTCCCTGTTTTGTGTTAATGTGCACCCTGTGACGGGCTGGAATCCCGAACGGGACGTTCCCTACCCCGTGCTTCCCAGGGTAGGCTCCAGGCCCACCAAAACACTCATAAGTTAATAAGGCAAAGATGGATGAAGTAAAAGAGACATTAAATGCTGGCAGGAATCAGCTTATAGGTTGTTAGAAACGGGAAAACAGAAAACCCTCCTCCGCACTACATTACGTAAAGTGCCTAATGACTGTGCCCCCTAGTGACTTGACCTTCTGTAACCTTAGCATTGCCCAGGTCAGATGCTACATAGAAAGGCCCACTTAAGTTATACAGGGGTTGATTCAGGGTGGGTGTGCATTCAGGTCTAATGTAAAGTATTTTTTCATCTTAAATTTAATTAGCAACTTGTTCAATTCGCCAAACTGATCATTCGCCCAATCTGTCTGCCTGACATGATCCATTTAGCATTTGATCTGCAGATGATGTGTCTTTAATCTTGCTTGTACAAAACCAAAATAGTTCTGAATATAATAAAGCCTCAGTGTTAGCTTCTCCCCAAGCAGATGTGCTGAAAATGAACCGTGAAAAGTCCATCAAAGGAAGCAGGAGGGTGTAATGATGGCCCACGGCCAATAGAGGGCCTAATGCCCACAGACAACAGCGTCTCTCCTGCCGACACAATGCTGCCTTTCAGCTCCTCCAATCCTCGGAAGGATCTCAAAACAAGAAGAAAGATGTTTATTTATCTGCGGGGCAAACGTCAGCAGTAGCTTGTTCCAGTGGTGACCTGTTACGGGAGTAAGGAGCGATTCTGCTTGGGGGTGGGGGCGGGGGGGTGTCGGTGTGCGTGTGTGTGTGTGTGTGTGTGTGTGTGTGTGTGGTGGGGGGAGTTTCTGTGGTCCTTGTTTAGCATTCTCATTCCATTTTCTCTGGGTAAATCTGCAGTGCAGTAAACTGATTTGTTTAACTGAAAAGAAGTTAGTAAGTTGCTTATATTGTTGCTTATATTGTTTTGTCATGGAGTGTTGGACATGGACATAGATCAGAAATCAGGCCCAGAGGAGGGGAGGCTGTGATTTCGTTGGGGTACCAGTGAGCAGAAGACTTACACTGACAGACCCCCCTTCCCCCCAATAAAAACCTCCCGTGGTGACGCACTAATGGAAGGAGCAGGTAAGTCTGTCCCTGTGCTGAGGTCCTTACTCTCATCTGTACATGTGTGTGTCTCATGGAGAGCGATAAAGTATCTGTGCCCGTACAAAAGGCAAAGTAAAGAGTTTCTTAAGTATCCAAATCAGTGAGGCCTGATAAATTACTGCATAAATAGTGACCCTGCTGTGTGACACACACACACAGAATGCAGGGCAAGGCTCTCGGTCACCTGTCATTGACCGTCCCCCTGTGCATCAGGCAGATGCTGATCTCGGATTGGTGGTTTAAATCTCCTTCGCAGTGTTTATGATTTGGTGCGACAGCGTGCTATGGGATACCTCTCGTGAGTGAGGACGGATCGTTCGAGTGCCACGTTGAGTGGAAGAATGGGCTCATGCATGTTCTGTTTTGGTTAAATCTGTGACATTGTCGGGACACTGGACAGCCCCCATGAGAGCCTACCCAAGAGGAATTAAACGTGACTGTTTGTTCCCTGGAGTTTGCTATGTGAATGCCACGGTCCAGTGCATGTACAGGGAAACGCCCTCTAGCTGGCGGCTTAACCAATTGGCTGCAATTCTCTGCTGTTGGGGGCGTGGCCCTGGTGAGGAACCTGACGGGGATGGGGCCTGGGAGTGTGAGTGCTGATTGGATAACAAGGTTCCCGTGTTACCGGCCTCTTCCTCCCCCAATTCAGCGGCATGGTGATGACCGGCTGGGTGAGGGGGAGGGGCCACGGCTGGCGGGACAGATGGGAAGGATCTGCATAGATACATGTGATGAGGCAGGGATATGGCCAGCTGAAAGCCATACGTTAGTCAGGAAACTGGTTTCCAGGTAATTAAACCACCGGTGACTCTGAGTCCGAGGAAATTCTGAACATCCATCACCTGCACTTTTATAACCTGCAGCTGGAAAAAGACCTTGCAGCTATTCAGTTATAAATAAAGTAGCTTGCTGCTCCTCCTTAGTGTTTCCTGGAATGGCTTGGCCAAAGAGGCTGATTTACTTTTCGGTGACATTTTAGGCCAAACCCTGTGCTGCCTGGGACAGGCTCCAGGCCCTCGTGCAACCCTGACCAAGATAAGCAGTTAGAAGATGGATGAGTTAGTGGATTTTGGTCCAAATTCAAAATAACTAGCTGCAGAGGTAATGCTGAATGCTTAAGTACCTTTGCCACAATTCAGGTTCTCAATAGTACACATACATCGGGGTGGTTTGGGGCTCAGTGGATTAAGGGTCGTCAGTTCAGATCCCAGACTCCACAGATTTCACCAGTGAGCCCTTGAGAAAGACCCTTAACCTCCAATTGCTCCAGGGACAGATTTCCACATGATCCTGTTTTCTCTCAAAAATGTATGTCTGCTAAATAAATGAAATGCACGATAAATGCTCAGTAACTGCTATCTTACTCTCACTGTGTTATTGTCTTCATGGAGGTCTGTTATTAATACCCTTTACAAGGCAACGAAATTCTTCCCAGGGTAGCACACGGAGCTGCCTTTTTAGAGTAACAAGAAGAGAACGATCCTTCCTCTCGGCATAGCCGCTCTTAAATTACAGGCGCGGTTTTAGCCCGCGGCAAGATGCGATGTAGGAGGACATCCTGCAGAACGTGAGGCGCAAGCATCCAGCCTGTCATTTTAAGAAGTCCACAGAGCTCCGCCCCTCCGTTGCCGAGGGCGACAGAGAAAATACCTGCAAGTCTGTATGCATGTGCGTGTGCATGTGTATGTATATCCACTGTGCTGATAACCTCTCACATCAGTCAGTCCTCACCTGCAGCCCCCCCATGCTACTGTACCTGTCATACCTGCCCTGCTGTCTCTGAATATCTTGCCTGAGGTGAATCCCAGTGTTTTTTTAATAACCTGCCACCCCCAGGTCGATCGCGGCTGTCCAGCTTCACAGCTGCGTGTGTCTGTTTGCTGTGCCCTAGTATCTCTATTAGTTGTTGTTAAAGTTCACATGAATCCAAACTGCTCGTACCATGCCACACCTGTAGGTGGCAGTATTCCGATAGGGATCCCCTCCAAAAATCTCACATCCATACAGCACAGGGCTGTAATATCTCAGCATCCTCGATCCTTCATGGTGCACCCAGATAGGGTACTTTTAAAGGATCTGAATCCATCATTTTCTCAGTAAGGCTGAGACACTGCATGTGAGTCATTTAGCACTAATGAAACATTTGAGTCTTAGACACACCTACCAGAGGCTTTGCCATGATTGCAAGAACGATCCTGTAGGAAGTGCCATGATGTCATACTAACAAAAAAAGCAATTAGATTCATCAGTCCCATGTAATGTTACACTCCTTACTTACTTAGAGTACACTTAGGTTCAGTTTCCCAAAATCCGGGGGATTTAACTTGCTGATTTTGTATCATAAAAAAAACATCAGCAGAACACAATGTCTTTGGACAGAGGGCGCAAACTCGCATGACGGGGGGGACATGCAAAATCCTCACGCAGGGCCAGGCTGGGGTTTGAGGACCAGCTGAGCCCCCACACCACCCTGTAACTGAATAATGTTGATATTTTAAAACCGCACATGCTCAGTGCCAACTGATTGCTCAACGCAGTGCTCACGTGGAGCTCTCCGCCCACAAAGCATCCAAAAGTGGCTCTTTCCACATTTGCAAACTGGCCCTGGACATGAATGTATAGCAGTGGGGGCCTTAGCATGTCCAAAACTCTGAGAGGGGACACCCTTCCAGGGTTTTCCACTCCCCCCTCCCCCACCACATCCTAAATCCCTATCAGCTCACGGGTGATGTCATAATGCGTAATCACTCTTGAATGATGACAGCTGTGGGGACAGTTAATTAAAATTATTCACTGATATTGCCAGTGTGTATTTAATAAACAGGAAATCTGGCAAGATAAAACAGGTACTTTCAGTCTCTCCCATCCTTAGTAGGGCCTCATTGTCCGAAGTCTGGAATGACTTGCTTTTGTTCGTAATGTGCCTATGATTGAATATAGATCAGCTGGGTATAGCAGCCTTCGATGAAAGGCAGACAGGTTGGGTTCATTATTTATCGTGCTGAGGTCCGCAGCATTCTTTAGTAGATTCACTATCCAGCTCCAGTTCCAACTGCAACCCCTCATGTGTGGTGACTCGTCTTCTTAGACCATAACACTAGGGGGATGCAGTACTGCACCGTTCCCATGAGAAAGAGCTGTTTAAAAGCCCTGGATTCAACATTTATCACTTAAATTGAACTGCTTTTCTTGCCAAAGTCTTGCTGTTCTCATATCAGCCCAGTCAGAGCTGAAGTAATGTCCTGCTTCCTATCAACACCCTCAGTGTCAGATTGTCATTGGGGTACATAAGAGCTTCATGACACCATCACACGGGCTACAGAAGAGCTTTGCTAACTTTTATAAAGGTTTTTATGAAGGTTTGTGGAGGAACTTTGTGGAATGTGATACTGGCATTTAGACCAGTTAAGGCTTCTTGCATCTTCCACATTGTGTGCTTTGGTACGCACAGTAATAAAGTGGGGGGGGGGGGCAGCATCCCCAGAGCTGGGGCACCATAGCTGGGACTCATATAAAGCATCAGCATTTATTTCTGCTGCTTGTTTTAGGGTGTGAGAAACACCTGGCTTTATGGCCGGCTGACACCGAGAGCCGCCCCCGAGCGGACGTCTCCCAGCTGGCCAAGGGGCGTACCTGCCTCCATGCCCCCCCGCCATGTAGCTGTGCTTTGTAGGGCTGTCTTTGCACTGTCCCCCGGGGCCGGTTCGCTTGTCTTCAGGCTCAGGCAGCCTGTGGCATGCTGAATCACTAAGGTCAGAGGTCAGAGGCTGAATAGGACTGAGAGAGGCGGGGAGGGAAGGATTCAGCTTAAGGGGAGGGATGCACCCAGATGCCAAGTGTGGGTTACCTAGTCTGGGGTCATAAGAGAATCTGATTCATTACTCCAACCCTATGAGAAAAAGTCTGATTTCTGACCCAGTGCAGCTTTATTATTCCTGTCGCTCCTGCCCCTGCTGTAAAGGTGGCCATATACTGTATTTCAAACAACGTCTGGAGAAAATGAATTGAAGCATGTCGGCTCATACGATGTCGTATTGCTAAAAAGGTGTCCAATCCATCGATTCCATCTGAAGTTTACGGCCACCTTAAGCATTACTGCTCTTAGCATTCCCACTCCTGCTTTTTGCATTCCCATTCTCAGCATTCCCACTCTCAGTATTCCCACTATAGCTCTTAGCATTACTGCTCTTGGCATTCCCACTCCTGCTTTTTGCATTCCCACTCTCAGCATTCCCACTCTCAGTATTCCCACTATAGCTCTTAGCATTACTGCTCTTGGCATTCCCACTCCTGCTTTTTGCATTCTCACTCTCAGCATTCCCACTCCAGCTCTTAGCATTCCCACTCTCAGCATTTCCACTCCTGCTTTTTGCATTACCACTTTCAGCATTCCCGCTCTCAGCATTCCCACTCCAGCTCTTAGCATTACTGCCCTAAGCATTCCCGCTCCTGCTTTTTGCATTCCCACTCTCAACATTCCCACTCTCAGCATTCCCGCTCTAGTTCTTAGCGTTACTGCTCTTAGCATTCCCACTCCTGCCTTTTGCATTCCCACTTTCAGCATTCCCACTCCTGCCTTTTGCATTCCCACTTTCAGCATTCCCTCTCTTGGCATTCCCACTCTTATCAGTCCCAATCCCGCTTTTAAAATTCCCACTCTTAACATTCCCATTTCCCTGTCTTAGTATTCCCATCCTTAGCATTCCCACTCCCACTTTCAACATTCCCGCTCTCAGCATTCCCACTCCGGCTCTGCGTCACGCCGCAATGTGAACGGCTGTATCTCTGTGTAATTGCAGGCTTGTAAACTACAGCCTGCATAGCCAGGAAGACGCCAGTTTCCCCGACACCAGGAGGCTTCCCTCTCGCACGGTGGCCTTGACACATCCCATGGCCCTCCAGAGGCTGCCACAGCCGGCCTGTGTGCCCCCCAGCAGTGAGAGCAAGGCGCTCTCTAAACCTTCTGACTGCTACTAAATATGCTCCGTTAATGCAAGAGTAACAATAGCAAGACTCTGCTAGATATAATAGTAAAGTAATGTGGGTTAACATTGCAGTTACATATTTATGCTATTTTAATTTCCACTTGCCATAATTTCCCAATTAATGCGGCCTTGTTAGATGCTACAAACAGCATCTTCAGATTTAGCAACGGCCCTTCGTTTTTGTCACGTGCTCGGTGGTGTTGTGCTTCTTTGTGAAAGGCGCTTCTTTGGAGGCCTCAATCGATCCTGTCACCAACCCGGGTGGCTGGGGGAGGGGTCTGATGGGGCCTTGCTCTGTAGGTTTAAGGGGGTGTCCAAGGTGGTTACCGAGAGTAACGGCACCCTTTGCACCCCATAACACGCTTCAAGTTCCCGCCTCACATCACAAGTCACCCCATCTTTTGCATAAGAAAGCCATCTGGCCTCAGAGCTGATGCTGGGCCCCTGCTGTTAACACGGTGCTTTATGTGCCCCCCCCCCCAGGGTGAAGCTTTCTGATCTGACACCCCCGGGTGCATGACAAGGCTTTGAGGGGCACTGAGTCGCTAGCTGAGTGAAGCGTGTCAAAAGTGTGGGGGAGGGGGGATTGGTCACGAGGTTGGTAGTGAGGGAGCGCAGCACTGTATCCATGAAGCAGGCAAGGCACACATGTATGGGGGGGGGGTGGGGATCTATAATCGACATGTGTCTGTGTTCAACATGACCATCGTTTTTAACAAAACGCTCCTCCCTTTGTGAAATTAAAAAATAACCATCATTATCATTATTATTATTATTACTCTTCTTTTTATAATAATAATAACAATAAATAGCAAGGCCTGTAGTTATGTGTGTCTGTTTGTCATTATTAAAGTCAGATTTGCAAACAGTTTCTCGTTGCCGTAATGGGATGATGAGATGAAACATCCCCAGGGCCCACAGTTGCAATGTGTCGCTTTAACAATAAATTGCGATGAAGCGTGCAGCCGGCAAGGCGGGAGCACAGCTCTCAGGTGATCTCGTCGCAGTATTTGTGGGCATTTCACAGGCACATGCTTTACCCAGGACTCACCAAAGGAGTGCGTTCGGTGGTTTGACCGTCCCGTGACTGCATGCTGTCTGGAAGCCCCTTTGGGGTGGGGGGGGGTGCATCGGGGCATCGGGGGAGAAGCTGGCCTACAGCAGCTTATGGACTTTGATTGGCACCGTTGCTGAAATCCGAGGGTGAATGTGTTTCTTTTCTTCACCGTCTCTGCTTTTGGCCTGTAGATTTTATGTCAGCAGAATTGAGATTAATAGAAGTACAGGAACAAACATATATCCCAAATATGCCTGTTTGCTTTAATACACTGTTATAATAATATACTGAACCTGCTTGTTTGGGGATAGTCATTACAGATTCATAGGTATCAAATATACTGTCTGTGAATTAGCAGACATAATGAATGAGGACATTAATATTTATATGTATATATGCATGAAATTTACATTACCCATAATCCCATAAGTGCCCTGTCAAGCGCCTGAAACCTTCTATCCTCAAATTGTCATCTTTATGCCATAACTATCTTGCCGCTCGTTAAGTAATTAAAATGAGGAAACTCGGTGATCTGACGAGTCCAGCAGGCTTGAGTATTTCTCAAGCCATGACTTACTAGGCCAGATCAGTCGCAGACTCTTAGTAAGCATCACCTGCTTTTTATCTGGGTAATAAATTTACAGTTGGATAGTTACCTGGTTATGGTTATGTGCCAGATTGTCCAAGGGGTCCTGTCCTTGAGACCCCCCGTCCACACACACACACACACTGTAGAGCTGCATTCACTTCTTCCTGACAGACCCCCCCGCAGCCTCTGCAACCACAGAGACACTCCTGACTGCCCCAGCCATGCACCTGTCTGTTGCCATGGAAGCAGCCTGGTGTCCCCATACCCCAATACACACCTTCTTTCTGCTTTAGCCTACACACTGTTCATGTCCATTCATGGGTGGGTTAGGACTCCTTGGCTGTGATCAGAAGGTTGCAAGTTTAAATCCCGCGGTCAGCAGGGTGATTTCATCATTTGGCCCCTGAGCAAGGCCCATAACCCCTCAGTTTCTCCGGGGACCATCTGACTATGCTTTCTCAATTGTACTTTGCCTTCGATTAAAGCATCTGCTATTTGTCCCAGTGTTTCTGTGCTCCTAGCTCACCATCTGAGGGCCGTGTGCAGTGCCCATTCAGGACTCCAAAACAGCCTCCTGGAGAACTGGGAAACACCGGGAGCTGTGAGCGTAATTTTATAGGGGAGTCCGGCGGAGCACCGTGTTTGCGATCCCGCCTGGCACACAGTGAGACCTTCTTGGATTCATCGCGGCTCCGTGCCGGCATCCTCATGCCCCCCCCCACCCCCCACCCCGTGTTTTCTCAGCTGTCCCACACAGTGAAGGGGTGTCCTCGAGGGATGGGTGGCTCCCAGAATGCACCCTGCTCCCCAGGCAGAAGCTCGCGAATGAGGTACAGGACCATGTAAGACAGTCATCTCACTCTGACCCCCTCGCCCCGGGCCCTGTCCTATCACATGGGTGGACCATGTCACATGACCCAAACGGGAAAGTCTCACTCCATTATGCTGCTGGATCACTTTACACTCCCTCTGCATCTGTTTATCACTTGACCTCAGACATGTGCGAGTGTGAGGTGTCCAGACAGAGCAGAACACGCCTCCGATTTCATCGGAGTTACCTCAGCATGTAAAAACCTTTTTTTTTTTTTACATACAGTATGTTACTAATGTCTGCTCTTTTTCTATATACATGGTAAGTAGCAAGTAGCCTTTATATTATTGCACAGTACTGTGCAAAAGTCTTAGGCAGTCAAAGAAAATGTTTAAGGCTATTTATCTGGCTAGTAAGTGTATATCTGCTCAGAAAAAAACATTATCATTTATGCAAATCAACAGTAACAATAAAAAATAAACAAGAATTACTTTTGTTCCCCAGAATAAATAGTTCGATGTCTTGTGCGTCGGCTAGATGAACACCACTTTGGTTCCCAAACCTCTCCTCAAGGGCGCCCCAGCCATTCATTGTATTTGTTACATTTCACCATCAGCTCAATTAATTAATTAGCTTAATTAGTTGAATAACGGAGGCAAATGAGGTATTGATTAGCCAAACATGGTTTGCTAGTGGTCGAGTCAAAAAACACATTGGTGTATTGGATGGTTGCTGCAAACACTGTGGTGACTTCAGGAGAGGTTTGAAAGGCTAAGCTGACACACTTTGACAGATGTAATATCATGGTTTTACACCACCATGAAGATCATTTAAACATTGACTACTGAAGACTTTTGCCCAGTGCTGCGTAGTGGCAGATTTCACAGGTAACTGCACTGGACTCATTTAATGCCCAAATGTAAACAAACCAACATGACCCACTTCTTTCCTTGAATTTTACCCACAATGCAGCGATTACCCCTCCACTGATGCTGTATCCCGGGTGACTGTGCAGGGAGGACATGGCTGTTTGCAAGGTAAACCTCTCATTACGCCCAGCCTCTATCCTAGCAATTGCCACCTGCGTGAGTCAGGCGCTGTAATCATGACACAGTGACTGGCCAGCAGCTAGTCCCAAAATAGATTCCGCAGTTATTATTCTTAGCAGAAAATGTATTTCCTCGTGTTTTTTCCCCCCTTGCAGATTCCCCTTGGCATCAGGAACATCTTGTTGCACTGATTAACTTTTCCCTGTACTCTGGCCCGCCCTCAGTAATACTACATAGGGAGTACAGTCTCTGCCAGACTCGGGGGCTGGGTGGGGGGAATTATCCCCATCAGTGTCAGAGATATAGACAAATGATGTGTTTTTGACCAAAACAGCCCTCGCTGCTGTTGCTCCATCTCTATCCTGGGAGAATTTACAGGAGGAACAAGCAAGGTTGAATTTCACATATGGTTCACCAGTAATTTGTTTTATGTGTTATTTATATACTGTTGGGCTGTATTGTAGATAGGGGGGGCCTGCCAGGTGCACAGGAACATATGAGAAAAACTCTGTCACATGACCACGGCTGCTTGCATTCTCAGCAGCTCAGCATTCTGGGAAAGGTACATTTGAAGGCCTCTTTCAGAGAGGTTCACTCTAGGAATACTTAGACTTTGCCGGACATTCTTCGGTTCCCTTCCAGATCTGTTTATAGTCTACTGTAACAGATGTTAAAAGCATCATCAGTTTCTTTCCATTTATACTGTACTTCATCCAGTTTGTGAGTGTGCGTGGCAGAAAACCATTTATTGCAAGCCAGCATCTACCAAGTAGATAAAAAAAGTGTGTAATGCCCTCCCCCCCCTCATTCCTAGAATGGTCCATTCCAATGGACTCCTTATGACAGATATGTACAATAAGCCGAAAGAACAGTAACAAATGTGACCTTAACAAAATGATAAATTGTGCTGAGTAAAAAATTTGATGTGTTTAGCATCCTTCACAAGCAAATGGTTTGTCTTTGTGACTGTTTTCATTATGCTGAATCAATATCAAACAGAAATGAAAAATGTGTATTTCAATATCAGATTTCAGTATTAACGTGATATCACTCGACTGGGTTTTACCTAGTATCTTGGGTAAACTACACATTTATGTTACGTTATCTTGTGTAAACTTCACACTTTCCAAATCTATTTGCATTCAGTCCATATTCATTTCCTTTGGGAGCCTTTCTCAGGAACACAAGACACGACAGATAACTTAGACTGAAGTCTGGGTTTTTTTCACTGGACTAAAGTATTAATGTGACACGTAACCTACTGTCCTGTTCTGCTGGGAACATGGACATGTTTGTCTGGGTGTCTTAATCTCGATGCTTAAACATCTGTGTTTTTCTCAGCTCGGAAGACGGACTTAAAGGCAGTACCTCGTACCCATACAGCAATTGGGGTTATGATTTACGGAGTCTAGGACAGTCCATGAACTTGTACCCACTCCATGTTAAACAGGACTCCTTTAAATATTCCTGGCATTGCTATTAACATACCGCTACAGAATTAGCACCGGTGAAAACTTCTAACTGTCTAACTTAATGGACGCCTGTGTCGTTTCAGAGTAGGAAACTCCATACTTGGCTTGCAAAGACAAAATCAAAATGGACAGCTGTTAAGGAGACCAGTTCCGGGACAGAACAAGATGTGAGGAGCAAATATAACATCTTCTGAAGAAATGTTTCCTATAATATGTTTACATGATCGGTTATCTATGGCTGGGTTGCAAAGTGCCTGGTATTAACTTCAATGTACTGAGATGCAGTTGTTCCCGTTTATGTCGAAACATCTCTGGTTATTGATCACAGATTTTTCAGACATGCCTGATGAATGTAACTGTTTTTCAAAGCAAACCCTTCCGGTGCTGTCAGGCCATTTTAACGTCCTCTTTTCCTTACGGCCATCCCACACAAACAGCTGCTGCTGAAATGCAGCCCCCAACCCCCCAAAAAAATATTTAAAAAAAACAGGAGGTATTGGCCAATTTTGAGAGGTGTGGGATGAATTTAGACCAGAAGTTGCGAGAGCTGCAGGGGGTCTGTTGAGATCCAAAAAGAGGATAAGCGGTTCCTTCTGGAGGAAGCCGTTAGATAAGGTAAAAGGGCTCCTCTTTAGACTGATCATGGGGGAAATCAGTCAGGAGAAAGCTTGTATATCCCCCCCCCCCCACCTACCATGCAAGATGACAAAAACAGGCCAAACTGGGGCTGAGTGAAACATCAAAGCCAGAATATCAGACCGGTGGCATTTCACTGCTGCTCGTAGACGCATGTATGATGCTGGAAAGTTCAACACTTTGGCCTGTGGAGAGGGCTGACATTTCTGAGAGCAAGTGATCAAGTCCACACATGGCCTAACCGGGAAGAAGACACCGCTATGTTGCTAGAATTCATCTCTAAAATCGGTGTCCCTAATAATGGCACCAGTCACTGTGTACACAAGTTGTCAGAAAAGTTCATCAACATTCTGGCTCCAGGTGTTGAATATGGCAGCATATATAGCATGATGCTATTTAAAATGTTCCTGGGACGTCGGTTAAATGAATGATCCTGCACTCAAACTGCAAGCTGAACTTTCACCTGGAAATATATGAATGTTTCAAATAAGAGCAAGATGGGATCACTAAAACATAGGAATTAAGAACAGTAAAAGGGGCCACAAACAAATGTAGTATCATGCTATTACTTACGTGTTAATAAACCACAAACTAAGCCTTAGTTATATACCCATCTCATGTTCATTCATTGTTAATGAATCGTGGCGCATTTTATCCAGCATCTCAAGCAGTTACTGTGTTTGTTACTACATCTGTTAGAATATTTGTTAATTTCTGTAAACCTGTGAACAAATAATGAATAACACAAGTGAAATACTGATCTCATGTTTGTTCCTCATTAGTGAATCGTAACACATCTTTTATCTCAAGTAGCTGCTATATTTACTCATGAATTGTACATCAGTAGTAACTGAGTTACTACTAAGTATTTCATTAGATTAAGATATTATGCTGGCTGTTTAGTTCACAGATTTCAAAGATCACTATAGATCAGGGTTCCCCAGTTCTGGTCCTGGGGGGCCAGAATCCAACACAGTTTGTGGATTTCCCTGCTCAAATCCATCTTAGTCAGCTAATTACCAGGTGTAGTAGGTGTGTTTGAACAAGGCAATATGCAATCTGTGTTGGATTCCGGCCCTCCAGGACCAGAACTGGTGAACCCTGATATAGACAAAGGTTTTGGGTTAGCTTTTTGTAAGATACAGCTGAATAAGTGCACATTTTCATTGGTAGTAAATCCTGCTTTGCTTGCTCAGTGCCTGGTCCTTTTCAGATGTAATTCGGTGTGGCTCTGACGTCAGCCTTGTGGAACCCCCCCGAGCTTCCGTATCCGTTTTGAATGCGGCCAGCATCTCCGGAGTGTTTTATGGTGCGCTTGAAAATAAACACAGAGCCGTTGCACTTATTAGATATGAGGGTGGGGAATTGTGCCCACTGAACCTGAAACAGGAAAGGCGTTTGAGAAACAAGTTGACAGGAGTGTATATTTGCTACTTTCATGCCTCGGTGCTGGAAGGCTATTTTTAGACTACGTTTGATAAACTCGTGAGCCAGTTTGAAGCAAATGAGTTAAAGAGAGACGCGAGTCACCTTTGTCTGGCTGGAAATGGAAACTCTTTTGTGAGAATATGTGCACAGAGACCTTCTGAGATAGGATTACACGTCTTCACACTTAACAAAATTCAGTCAATTCAATTTATTTATATATAGCGCCTTTCATAACAAAGTCACACCAAGGTGCTTTATATGGTTGTCTTGTTATACATTCATGCAATATTTATACAGAATAATTCAAAAACAGGGAAAATGGAAGACAAAGAAATGAAAGAAAGCCAGATGGACAAGGAAGGAGTGGAACGTCCTCCTAAATTCTCTAACAGCCAGAATATACAATAAATTTAATCATGACATCATTTTCACAGAGAAAAGCGAATCGAAGGCGGTCCATTCATGTGGGTTGAGGCCGTCCAGGTTGCAGATTATATGTGCGATTACCTCTAGGACTGACAGCTTTTATGTGCACGGCCTCAATAAAGTGCACTTTTTTTTCCAGAACCTTCCAGATCTCAACATTGAATGCTCATTTCCTGCCACTACCATTCTTCACATTAATTTCAGTATAATATGGGGGGGCGGTACAGAATCAAACTACAAGCCCAAGAGCAACAAATACAGAATTAAGGAATTATCTTATTGGAGTCAAAAAATCTCACACGCGTCAATGTCGTAATTGAGGCCGTGTCACCTCCAGATGTTCCTTTGAAGAGTCAACAAACATTTCCCTGGTAAATGGTGGCTGGGTTGCGAGGGGGGGCGTGGTGTCTCGCATGAGGTTCATTGTATGTGGCATAAATGGAGTACGCCTGGTATGGGTTCTGTCTGTTCTTTCCGAGCGCCTCGGTTTAATGTGTGCCACGTGGCTCCAGGCCAGAGCACACGCTGCTCCGGCAGACATCATCACCATCATCATCTCGTGCCCCCCCCCCCCCCCCCCCCAGCGGCACACAACGCTCTCCAGAGCCAGCCTGACTCACCATCTTCTGGAACATGCAGGTCTCATAGCACAGGATGCTGCTCACCCAGATCTAAACCAGGAACGATGATGTCAGCACAGCCACCCATGCTAGTGACTATCTGCCTGTCCTCTATTGCTTTTATGGGGGAAAAAAACAAGGACTTCTGAGAACATAGGAATCCTGTGCTCCAGATGGGGCGTCAATGGATTCCTGTCACAATCCATACCCTGTTCTTGACTGAGGTTTCTGATCTCTTAACGCTTTGTTCCTCCCCTCTGGTTTCAAGATCTCTGCATCTCAAACACATCGCCAGTAGTTGCGATTGAAGCTGAAACTGTCATCAACACGTGTGACTTTATGTTCTCCGGAAAGTTCCAACACTCCTCACAAGGTGAGTCCATCAGAATGGGCAGGGAACAGTCACGTTTAAAGCTGACCACGAGCAGTCCCTGCGTCTGACATATTGTATCGTATCATCAGCCTCATTTTTCATCTATGCACGTTGTACCAAAACGACAGCTTGGAAACATCTGTTTTGGGCCTCAATGAAAATAAACAACCACATTCCGTGGTTAAAGGACAGTCTAGTTAGGAGCCTGGTTTGAATGTATACTAACAAGCCTCTGTGTATTCTGGAATGGTTTTGTGGGATTGTATGCATATGGTGTTTAAACAAACGCCTTCCGGCACTAGCAGGCAGATAATCTCACTGAGAAACACACCCAAAATGTAAACCACTCATTGATTGGGCCCAGAAATATGCCTGTTAGACTATGGGGGGGTGCAGGAGGTTTTTAAAGGGTTTTAAGCAAAGACTACCCCTCCCTAACCATGCTACCTGCTCCGTCCCAGCTCCACCGGTGTGGTGTCACATCAGAGCAGATGGCAGGAATCAGCTGTTCCTTTAACCTTTTCAACACAGTTGCCTTTGCAATCGGACACCTATAAGGTACAGCTGCCAGATGACGTTACCTCTACCACCCCCCCAGCCCCCTGGCTGCCTATAGCCTTTACCCCCTTTTTTTCCAATACACCATTCTCTGTAAACTCTAGACATGGTAGTGTGTGAACATCCAAAGAGGCTAGCTGTTTCTGAGATGCTGGAAGCACTATGTGTGGAAACCACAATCACAGCACATTCAAAATGGCTTCGTTGGGCGTCGTGGCCGTTCCAGTGCTCAGCTGAGCAGTGACAGACTTTAGTGATTCTGTGTGTGTTCATATGCAGCTATGTGTTTCTGCGTTTGGAGATCTGGCTGCTTGTATAAACAAGGTGTACCTTATAAACTGGGCACGAAATGTAGCTTCTACCTGAAAGTTAGTGTGACTGAGTAAATTAGGACTTGTGATGCATTTCATCGGTTCATTCTGAAGCTCCAGTTAATCAAGGCACTTAGAGCAGTCTTCAAAACCGCACAGGTGAACATACTTGAAACGATTCATTTGAGTGTAATTAAAATCGATAGCTGGCTGGACGCACTCGCTTAAAAGTCTTGGGTATAAAGTGCACTCTCAACGTCTGAAGATGTGAGAATTAAATCTCTAAGATGTTCCTAAATTGGATTACATTTTCTGAAAGGATGTGCTGTTCGGCCTTTTTTTGTAGAGATGGCACTTGGTGTGCCTGTACCTGGAAATGGGTAAACTGGGTGCAATATGGGAAAAGCGTCCTTGGCATATGTTGATGCCGCGAGAGGAATGAGTTTGGGTTGAGGTTCCCCTGTCTGCAAGCCAGCACGATGGGCTAATAGCCTTTCTGCTGCGGGGTGAGGGTCCCAGGGGGCCACAGAGTCCTTTCTTTCAGCAGGGGCCACATCAAGGAGGCTTTCAAGTAGCTAGGCTGCAGGAAACCTTCACTACCGCAAAGTTATCAGCTTGCAGTTGGTGGAGGTCTGTGCAGCGAACATGACCCACGTGTGTCAATTCACCCAGACGAACCACGTGGCGTCAGCTGCAGGCTGGTAGTACTGAGGATGATAACAGAAGTGAATGCGCTTTGCCGGTTAAAATCAAATAAATGGTTTAGAAAAGTAAAATAGGCTGCCTCAACGTTAACTCCAGCTTGTGAGGCGAGTAATTTCTGCAGTCAGATGCTAGAAATAACGGCACAGAAATCCAGCTGGGTGCCAAGCGAACTGTTGAATGTTTTATTGCAGGCGTGGGGGATTATCGGCAACAGGTAAAATGAGCCATCCGTCTGTGCCAATCAGAAGGGGCTAGCTGGGTGGTGCGGGGCAGACCGGGAGGGGGGGCAAGTCAGTTGCATTCCGGTTATTGGCCCCCCATGGCTCTGTAGGCTTTTAGAAAACTTTTAGTAGGAAACGAGCCCCTAAGGATCCTACAGACAAGAGGCCAATCGGGGCGTGTCTTACATGCCGAGTTGCAGAGCTGTCTTTGTTACAGACTTCCTGATAGCTTCACAGTGCTGGTCTTAATGATATGCAACCAATGTGTAAATTACAGTATTTCCTGTCACATTTCCTAGCTGCTGCAGTGCCAGCATGTGTCTGTACGGCGCCCACCACCCTTCAGACCCTGAAATGTTGTGAAATAAGGTGACGACCGGTGAGATTGTGCAACTTGTTCTGTCGCAAAGCAAGCAGGCGAAGAGGACCTGCTTTTGGTATTGATTAAATGCCAGGTCTGCAAATCTCCTCTTCTGATTGGGTCAGCAGAGGGCCTGTTCCTGATCAAGGGTCTTTAGGCACAAGGGACTGGACACAGGACTCTTACCAATGGAGCAAACTCTGACTCAAATGCAGGTCAAATGTAATTATTAGAAACATTACGGTTTGCTTTATGTGGTAAAATTGTGATTAAATGCCACAGATAACACCAAGCATGTCCAGGTTAGCCTGCCCGATGGTAACTATAGCAACTGTGACGTCACCGTGGACATAGTGATGCATAAAAATTCAAATAGCTGGGGACTGGTTGCCAGGCAACCTCTACTCAGGGAAAAGATTCGGCGGACGGCCAAAGGAATGGGGCTCATGAACAGACTGTGCTTAAGTCCGGTGTTGTGTATTTTAATTAGTATTTTTCTTGTCCTTTGTAGTAACCGTTTATACAGAGTCTAGTACTGCCCATCCATTTATCGCCACAGCAACAAAATAATTGCTTTTCATTTTTAAAACACATTATATAATTTCCATAATGACAGTATGTGCTATGATCAGTAACACTCTCTGGTTTGCACAAGAGACATTCAGGTGTAAATGTCATTTATTGATGTCCTTTAAAAGCACCACATGTGAAGTTAAATGCTCAGCGAGCTGGGAGTTGGTGGGATTTTTATGCAGTTTTGTCCTATTGGTTATAAAAGTGTTACTAGATCTGTCTTACCCAAGCAAACGTGGGTCCTGTTTAATCCAAGATTCATTAATCAAACCACCTTAATGTGCTCATTCCACACTGTACAGTACAGAGCAACTAGCAGCATGGATTGGCTTCAGGAAGATGACAGCATGTCCATTGCCAAGGAGCATGTGCAGAGGACTTCTGGGTAATTATTTTTTGTCGCTCATCCATCCTTACATAGGATCCTCTTAATGATGCCGCGGTCAGGAGAGGGGTTGGCATTTGGGGGTTAATTATTACCCCACGTCACGGCTGACCTCAGATGAGAGTGGAGTAACTCCGTGGGCAGGTGTGTATGTACAGCGTCAGAGTGCTGCGTACGCTCCAGCTGCGTCGAGCGCCGTGTGACTCACAGCCAGTCCTGGGAAATTTATGAATGAGATCTCAGTCTCTCATCACCACTTGCAGGTGAAGCTTCTCACTTGTTCGGCACAGCAGGACTCTCCCGTTCTCCTGTTGTCATGCGGAAGCTGCCATTGTCAGCCTCGATATCTGGGTGTCAGGCCAGCTACTGATGATAACTCAAATTAGCGCATGTGTACTGAGCTTTCATTTTAAGCGGGTAGCACTGTGGCTTCCCATCTGCGCGGTCGCTGGTTTGAGTCTTACCCCCCCCCCCCTCCTTCATGTGTGGCATCTTCATGGGGGAGGGGACTGCCATTAGTTGTGAACCCTATGCCTCCTGGGACCAACACTGGGCTGATTGCCATCCTGTGAAGGTTAGAAGGTTCTGGAAGATGGCAGTTGGCATGTTTTTTAAGAACAGTAATAAACTGTTGACTAAAATAAATATTTGTGCAGTGGAATTAAATATGACTAACAGATTTATGCACAAACCTCCATAATCTTGGATTTTAAATGTCTGCGCCATCCTTGAAACGCTGTATAACCTGGACTTGTGAACCCCAACCAAAATGAATTAGCACTGTTGTCTCACACCTCTGGGACCAGCATTCAAGTCTCTGCCATGACGCTATGCATGTGGAGTTTGCATGTTAACTGGAGTTACCAGATTGCCCATAGGTGTGCATGTGTTAGTGACTGGTGTGTGCCCTGTGATGGGTTGGCATCCCATTCTGGGTTGTTCCATTTATAATATGTTCAGAACTGTTTATTCAGTGCAGGCTTGTAGATAGTCCCTGGAAGTACAGGACACCCTGGAATGGATTGAAAGGGTTAAACAGGGTTAAACTCCACACACATAGAAGCAGGAATCCAACCCACAGTTGCAGCTGCACCAACCACCCATTCAATGAGCGAATTATTTAATAACAACATCAATCCGTAATTTTAGCAGTTGTAGTTATGAAGATGTTTTGAACACTGCAGATAGGGAAGCTCCCAGGTCATCCCACCCTCTGCTGGCTTCACAGGTGTCAATGCCGCACAAACCTACTGTAGACTATCTAGATCCTTCCATTGCCCCCTCGCTCGACTCTTCCCCAGACTCCCTGGCCTCTGAGAGAGAACCGCAAAGAAAGGGAGTCGGAGGACAGCAGTGCTCCTTCCAGATCAAATATTTAAAGAGGAGTAAATCAGTGCGAGAAGACCTGGCGCGCTTGTTTTTCCTGAAACGGGATCTGGCCCGGTGGGGGGGGGGGGGGGGGCCTGCTACCCAGGGACTCTGCAAAGCGAGAAGAGTGTGACAGGAGACACCCGCCACCTCCAGCGGGAGCCCGGGGAGCAGCAACCAGCCGGAAAAGCTCTGAAAAAGGAATGCGAGCGAAGCCCAGGCGGCTCCTGCGTGCTCCTAGAATGGCGGACGTCTCTTTATATCAAGAGCAAGAGAATCACAAGTGAAATTATAACCCCAAAAGAGCTTAACTGAAGAAACAGTATCATCCATCTTCTGAGTGGCCGACCAGCAGGGGGGGTGACAGCAGTCTAGCCCCCCCCCCCCCCGCGCTGCACAGGGCATGTGGAGGGCAACACCCTGTACCGGATGGGCAAACAATAGGTGTTATTGAAGATGGGCTTCAATCAACTTCCTCTAAACTTTCCAAACACTATAGGTTCTATGCCATCCCCACATTCTTCAAGCCTAATGGAGAAGATGCGGTTCTTAGTATTTGCTTGTGATTCGTTTGTTAGTCACTGCTAATTTGTTAATGCAAATATGTTAATTTTCAGTTCATGCGGCCTCATCCCGTTTTCGAAATGCTGTCAGATGCTAATGCCTGTTTTGAACACTTGCTTCCTGTCATCCTTGCCGATCAAATTATGTTTTGAGGCCTGTAATCTGAATGACGCAGCCCCCTGAGGCTGTTAACCATTAGGGCGTCCCTCGTAAAAGACGGCAGAGGGGGTTTCTGAGGTACTCCGGATGAAGCCAGGTGACCCATACAGTGAGAGTGAGGGGATGGCTGGCAGAGACAAAGGTGTCCGTGGTCTGAAGAGCGCCAGGTGGGATCCGCGCGGCCGCAAGCGCTAAGCTACCCTCGCTAACAAAGCTACAGCTGGGCCCAGCCAATGGCGGCTCCCCTTACAAAAATACATTGTGTAACGTGGCACCTGGCCTGCCCCATCGCCATGGCGACACCACCAATACAGGAAAAAAAGTATCGCTGATGCGTCCATGGCTTTGCGGGGGGGGGTCAGCACTGATGTAAGGCGAAGCAGATGTGACTCATCCCAGCAGTCGGAAGGATTTGTGCGTATTCCGACTGGAAGGTTTATACGTTTGGATTTTTTAAAATGACTCAAACTGTAATTGGTTTTTTCCCCCATTGGTGCCACACTGGCTCCTCCGCAGTGCATCTTCATGGGAAAATGTAACAAATGCAGAGTGATTTAGTGGCTCCATCCAAAGCAGATTACTCTGCCTGCCTATAAATCACATTTACATTCGGGGTGTGGAGATGCAAGCTGACTGAAGGTCTTTGAAATGGGAAGTGCATGTCTGTGAGAGATGTGGGAGGTAAAGCAAGTGAGAGAGAGCGAGAGGGCACATTTCACATAGACATAAACGCCATTTTTTTCTCCTCCTTCAGCTTCGTCGCCGCTAATTTAGGCCATGTGCCTGCCACAAACTTGGCACATACCGCCGGCACTGCAAACAGCCCGACCGCGGGCCAACTGACAGCAGGGGCCCAATGCTGGCCTTTCACGCCCCGATTCCTTCCGGAGAGCCTCGGATCTCGGCTCCCGTAGTGTGGAGGACTGAGACTGGGTTGATCACAGTTTCCGTAGTGGGTCAGGTGGTCTGGCTGGCGCTGCCTTCTGTCTGAGTGATGCGATGCTGTACTAGAAAGGCAAGTCCGGCTGTTTCTTGGGGTGTAAGACCGCCCAACAGAATGTTTCCTTGGAAATGTGGACGCTTTCCCAGTCACACACTATCCTTCTAGACTATTGTTACCATAAACTGTGGTGTGTTAACAAATGGCACTGTTGTTTCACTCTGTGTTAAGGGCTGTTGGCCCACCACTTTGCGAGAAGCGCTATATAAACACAATTCTCACTCACAAACAGCTTCTTCTTTTTAATTCCCGAGAATATTACCACCATTCGCAAACAAAGGCTGCTAATCTCTTTAGAAGACTGTTCTGGCCTCAATTGGACTACACCTATTTCCCAGAGTAAAAAGTAGAATTCTCTGTTTTATTGTGGAATGTTCTCTGTATGGAACATGAATGCATATCAGAATGCAAGTGAATCCCTTAATTTACACACATAAGTAACATTTCGTAATTCGCTGGCATCCCATGCAGAGTCTCCACCAGCTTTTGACCTGTGCTGCCTGGGACAGGCTCTGCACCCAGCCCCCCCGTGACCCTGAGCAGGATAAGCGGGGAGAAGATGGATGGATTTTGTAATTCAGTTTGACTTTATAAATATAATTCTTTCATTTAGGATAATGCTAAATCAGATTCTTTTTGCAGCTTATCATTATTCTGTGTGAAAATAAGATAAAAACTGAAAACAAGCCTCATTGCACTTAGAGTAAGCTGACAGTTGTCTTTTTTTTAAAGGCAGGTGGACAGGAGCTGTTAACCGGGGGGGGGGGGAGCTGTTGGCACAGCTGTGCAAGCTTGTCACATCTTACAGCTAGGGGGAGCTCACGGGGAGCTGGGCTTCCATCAGTGTGGGTGGTGCAAGGGGCACGTGGGGTCAGTGCTGGCCAACGGGTGGCCAGCTGAATCCAGGGGCCCCCTCGCCGGGTCCGACTGATGAGTGACTGGCTGAGGCCGGGGTCCCCTACAGGGTCCGGCTGATGGCCGGCTCTAGAAGGCTCCCATGCAGCGCCGGTGACCTGTGGGGTCGGACCTCCCGGCAGCTCTGCTGCTGACTCAGCTGGCCACACATATCTGAACTTCTCCATCACGGGGAGGGGGGTGTTTATCCACCACGGGATTTTATGTTTGTACATCAACACACAGGCGTTCACCCCCTCACATTTTTCTAGCTGGATCTTGCTTTACAAAACTGTAGGAGTTGACCAAAGAGATCAATCCATAAAAAAAAAATCAATCCAAATGCAAAACTGCTCTCAGCCTTCATTGGGTCATGTCTCGAGAGGGGGGGCAGGCCCTCAGGCCGATACACAGGAGACTCGAACCCCCAGCATTCCCTCCACGTGTCATGTGCAACCCTGAGTGACAGTCAGCGGACCACGGGATCTGAACCAACAGCCAGACGGTGTGGCTCTCTGTGTGACAGCCAATCAGACTCCTATGCCTGGTAAGAGACTCCTCAAAGATCTTATAAAAGGTTCTTACAGGGGGGTTGCAATAACACAACACAACACCAATTCTCTGAATGACACCTTTATGGGTGAACAGTAGGGGGCAGCAGTGAGTGTTCATTGTAGGTAGCAGAAGAGGCCCAAGGTTCATGTGTCTAAGGCTGCATGTTTGCGCTTACTGGAATCGGAGGCAAAAACAAAAAGCTCACCCAGCAAGCTGGGGCAGTTACCCTTCTTACAACTAGGGGGCGCCTCTCTTACTCCAGCATGCAGGCGGGGTGGAGGCTGCCAGTTGCCTGCCCTTCTTTTGCAAGGTGCCACAGGCAGCCATTCACCACAGCTTCTAGTTTCAAGCACTGTTGCTCCCCTAAATGCTTTGGGGGTGTGTGTGTGGGGGGGTGTACTTCCTGCTTGTGAATCGGCTGTTCCAGTATCTCCTGGAGTCAGAGAGAGGGGCCCCAGGGTCCAGACAAAGAGCGGCATTCATCACAAACTCCTCATCCTCCATGCTGGTCCAAGCACACCACACAATAAACAGAAGTTAGAGGGTGTGTGTGTGTTTGTGTGTGCGTTTGGCTGGGGTGTTAAGTAACAGAAAAGAGAGCAAGGTTGTTCATCAGGAAATGATGCCGGATTTTTCGTAAGACTTTATAGTCAATGGGGCTTTAGAAGACACACAATGACACGGCTCAGCATGAAAGCCCATCGGATCGGATTTCCGCTATTCGGTTCTGGACGCGAGAGCGTGTTTGGATCTCGGCACGTTGCAGATGAATCGATGCGGCTTCTGCTTCGCTGGTATGGGGTCCTCTGATCACCACACGCTGCCTGGTTTGCTAATGTGTGAGGCGTCCTGTCGTGCCTGTTTTTTTTTTTTTCTCCCCCTGCCCTTGGCAGTCGAGGGAGGGGGTTCCTTTCCTGCTAGTCCCTGAAGCCTGACGCACCCCGCTGCCGACATGGGCCGACCCAGCCCAGGCTGAGAGGTACCATTAAGGCAAAGGATCCATTCAAGCAGCACAAAGACGGCATTGTGGACCCGCCATAGCCGCTCATGGGAAAAAGCAGGAGCAACGTTGCCCTTGTCAGCTCCCCCCCACCCCCCAAGCCCTTTACTCCCCATCCTTCTTCAAACCAACATGGGATGTGATGTAGGCCTCATGCACCTGTGGCCGACAATATGAGCCAAGATTTAACTTGAGGGGTGCCGGGGGTCGGCGAGTCTCGGCCATTTATGTCTTGGGCCCCGATTCCTCAGGTTTGTGGGACTTATAGCTCTCTGCTAATTGCTAATGAACACGATTAGGCTCCTGAAGACACATTTTTGACATTTGTTCGATTTAGCTGGCATCCCTTAAATGGTCATGACTAATTCGACGCTCGTTAAGGGTTAACTTACACGCTGACTCAGCCTCTTGTCAGCATTACAACCGTTAGCGTTATGCGAAGGAGAGCAAGAGATCCTTTCTGACTCTCTGTATGACTCAGCCACAGAGAGGAGGGCACGTGGGAGGCGGCGGCGAGGACAAACGTGGGCTGTCCTGGCCATAGGAAGTCCTGAGCCAGCAATCCTGAACCCTGCTCCCTCACAGGCTCACCCTACATCAAAGACTCGTGTTTCCTGCCATAATTCTGCTAATAATTAGCCCCCCCGGAAGGGAGTGAAGCCGTCATCAGCCTGAAATAAGAATTTACAGGGAGAATTTACAGTGAAATATGCTCACAGCTACTTTAGCACTTAGTAATTGAATTTTATTTTAAAGGATCAAAGTGAATAATTATTGTTAGAATTTATTTAGCACATGCTTTGTTCCAAAGCGATGTACAATTCAAAGCAGGATCAGTGAGTTCCTGGAGCAACTGGGGGTTAAGGGTCCTGCTCAAGGGCTAAACACTGAAATCACTCTGGGGTTTGAATTAGGGACCTTCTGATTACAGACACACGGTCCTAACTCACCTGCATACCAGAGTGCTCCCTAAAAACTGGCCACCACCCGTCATGGACAGGATTCGAACCTGTGCGGGGAGACCCCATTGGATTTCGAGTCCAACGCCTCTCAGCCACCATGACTACTTTATAGCTTGATGCTACTACAGGCAGTATAGTGGCATTTTTCCCTCTTATCCCTACTGGACATTTTTATTGGTTAAGCCAGGCCTAGCCAGTTCTGGTCCAGGAGGGCCATAACCCAACACAGTTTCCAGATTGCTCTGTTCAAACACAACTTCTAAACCAGGTAATTAGCCGATTAACATGTGTTTGAGCAGGAAAATCGGCAAACTGTGCTGGATTCTGGCCCCATGGGACTGGATTTGGACGGCCCTAGGTTAAGCTAAAAGATACTCTGTATGTTTAAAGACTCAGGAAGGTCTGGAGGACCTGTAGCAGGTACAGGGGAGACAGCGCCGTGTGCCAGTTGCCAGTAATGCTGACACGCAGCCCAGAGGGCTTCCTGTGTGGAAATGGCCTTCCCGTACTTTATTACAGAAATGTGTAGTCTGTATTCTAAACATGTGCCAGGATTGCACGCAATACATTTGAGTTGTATGTAAACATAAAGTGATTATTTGAATATATACATACATGATAAGATACATTTTATTGATCTGAGTGGGGAATTCTTGAGCATGCCACAGCAAGGTGCGTAAAGAGCACACAGATAAACTTATAATGCATACATAGCATATACTGTATATGTATATATTTCTAGCAGACTTTCAGGAGAGCAAAGGCTACATCTCCTCCCCGAAGAGGTCCGACTCGCTCCCCAACTGTCCCACCTGTCGACCCCGCAGGTCACAGAATGTACCTCCTGACACATTCCTGACCTCTGACCCCAAGAGATCCCGTGACCCCTGTGGCTAATGAGGCGAATACCCTGAAACCGCACAAGACCGCGTCATCCCTGGACTCGCCACAGGGGTCCCTCTAGAGATGGTGAGCATGAACTCTGTCACCTCGCTTTATTTGCGCACGAGGGTGACGTCTGGCTCGGGCCCGATGACTGCGTGCGGGTGACGTTTGAAAGTCAGTTTGTGTGCTTGGGGCGAGAATGTGCCATCCCCCCTTAGGACAACGAAATGGATGTCGTCACTTTGGGGGCCACGTCCCCCCCCCAGTGAAGGCGCCTTTGTCCTTTAGACAGTCACAGACACCTGCTGCCATCTGAATTCGTCAGGAGCTGGCAGGGCGACTCAGAAGCTGCCGGCAGTGGGGGGGGGGGGGGATGGCGAGCAGCCAGCCGGCGAGTGGGAGGGTGGGGGGCTGTGGGGGATTTTATGACAGTCGCTCCTATTCAATTGCCACCAGACGGTATTCTGTGACTAACTTGCCTACTCGCTGTGTCACTCACTATGCCACAGCCAAGTCGCGTTTGCGGAAATGTGATGGCAAAAACCAGTACCTATTGACATGGGTCCCTGCTGGAACCACTGGCTCCCCCCACTGGGGGACTTGGGTGCTGCCCCATGGGGCCCGGGGTCCTGGGTGTAACACACTGAATGTGGCACTTATATCGATATCGTCCAATAAGACTGGGGACGGCAGCTCCTCACGGCATCAGGTCGGAAAACAGTCATGCAATAGGTGCATTATTAACAGTGCTAAGGTGTATTAACGGGGAAACACATTTCAGCTGAATTCTCAGTCATGTGTTTGAGGTCATGTGAC